>NC_090227.1:41610004-41870004 GCF_024489055.1 Chanodichthys erythropterus | reverse complement strand
GTGATCCTTCTTCTCACTGAAGCACATGAGCAGCAGGAAGAGGTCCCGCCTTAATGACATCATCTTATAGAAGACAGTGAACTCCTCAAACGTCAGTGTGCCCTGCTGGTCATCCGTGTCTGCTTCCTGTGATCGTAGAACAAAGATGCATAAAGAGGTTTAAAGCTTTCAGTCATTCATACTCCTTCTGTCCAATTCTCAAAAGTTAAAAATAGTTTTTTCCAAGAAATTAAACAGTAACTGAAGCAAAAAGGTAGAAACAATCTTTAAAGCACATTAATTCACAAGGTGATATAAAGAGCACTACTGTAACTGAACAAATAGTACATAGAAAACAACATGATTCTTAAAAATTACAATTTGCACCCTGCTTTGAGGGAACAACATGAGCCTGAGTTAATCACACTTTCTATAAAGCAATGGAAATATTGACTCCATATCAGATTCCATTTACTTTAAATTGATAGTTTACCAAGAAAAACTCTCACTGTTGTTTATCAGATGAAGAACTTTAGAATTTTTTTTTATCTCTGTGAGTCCATATAATGCAAGTGAATAGGTTCCCAAATGCTGAAGGTACTTGATCGTAATCCATACAATATACCAATGCATGAATCATTGTCTTCTGAAGCAAAATAAATGGTGTGTGTAATGAAAAACTAATATTTTAAACTATAAACCATTACTTCCTCACATGGCCTCATGTGAGATTTGGGTTTACACTTGACATAAACATAAACATAACGCTCGCTTCTCCAGTGATCTTCACAATATGGACTCACAGAGATTATTTGACTAAAAATCTTCATTTGCATTCATCTAAAAAAAAATTTAGAATTTTTATTTTTGGTTGGACTATTTCGTTAAGGCTTCCACCATCTTTTCCGCATACCTGGAACATCTGTTTGACTTTCCTGCGAGGCAAGTTGACGTTCATCTTGTGTAAAAGCTGGTAGATCTCCTCGATGTTCAGAAGACCGTCTCCATTCTTATCAGCCTCCTCAAAGGTCTGCTTCATCCACTTACAGCACAGTTAAGAGAAAAACCCACAGGAGAATTTACACTGTGATGACAACATTGTTTAAAAGAGGACCTATTATGCCCCTTTCACAAGATGTAATATAAGTCTCTGGTGTCTCCAGAATGTGTCTGTGAAGTTTCCGCTCAAAATACCCCACAGATCATTTATTATAGCTTGTCAATTTTGAGTATGTGCAAAAACACACCGTTTTTGTGTGTGTCCCTTTAAATGCAAATGAGCTGCTGCTCCCGCCCCCCTTTCCAGAAGAGGGCGGAGCTTTAACAGCTCAACCACAACAAAGCTGGAGAATCTCACGCAGCCAAAATGAGGATTGCCAGTAACGGTGTTCAGCCTTACATTGTTCAAACCGGAGTCGACACTGATGGAGAGACTCAGGAAGAAGTTACAACTTTTAGACGTTTCTGAATGGTTAGTGGATAAATTTATGTAGTTGCTGTGGAGTTGATTCAACTCATCCACTAGCATGTGCCGCCATGTTCATATTTTGTGCAAATCCAGTGTTGAATTGACCCTCGTTTGTGAAGCAGTCCGGCATAAAATGATCAATTAGGAACATTATTATCTAAATTACTCGTCTGTCTGTGCACACAGGAGTGGATGAGCTCATCCTTTTCTCTTCTCAGAACTGTAACACAATTAACTCTAATGCACAACTGAGAGAATCCCATCACTGACAAGTACAGACACACAAGTCTTATTGTGAGTATTGCTGGTGTGCATTTGCACTATTTTGCATGTGTCTCGTAAAAGTGAATATAGGTCCCGAGTTATGAGATGCTGAAAACAAAGGGCTTCATCTCAATCCACTTAGAGGGTGAATGCATGATATACAAGATATTTATGTGTGGAATAGATTATAGGTTTCTTTATGTAATATGTGATTCTGAGAAATTTGCTAGGATATTTGCAGATATTTCTGTGTATGCACAGGTGATCAATAGTGAGAAACTGTCAGAAAATAGATCACCTATCTATACTGTGGAAGAAGAGATGTCTGGTTTTATGAAGTATGACATTTGGCAGTGAGCCTGTGATGGATGTAATTACAGAAAGGAAGGAGGGAGCGTTTCTGTGGCTGAAAGGAAAACAGAGGCTACTTGGAAGGGTCTGCAAACTTTGAAAGTCATCCAAATATAGCGGTGGATTCAGGTAACCGCGGCCTAATCAGAGGAACATGAACTTTTAACCAGAGCTGTACAAAGCAGAAGATCTATTTTACATTACGTGTCATTTAATGTTAATCCGTTCTCTTTGATCTATTAAGCATGTCTTGTACAGCGGGTATGCGTGGGTAAATTTATATGGCTGACATGTCGTGTGTGATAGAAATATCAGTCTGTTTTGTAGGGCATGCTAAAAACAACGATTTCTGATTAATTGCAGTCTTCATTTGAACAACCTTGATATCGATTCTTAAAATTAAAAGATCAATCACAATGCACAAACAAATGAGTCTTGAGTCAGTTGAGAACTGGTCCTTCGTGACGAATCAAAAGCATACAGAGTATGTAGTCCATTTCATAAATAAAAATGACTTTTCCAAGCCTGTTCTTTTAAAGGGGTCCTTCATTATGATTTCACTTTTTAAACTTTAGTTAGTGTGTAATGTTGCTGTTTGAGCATAAACAACATCTGCAAAGTTACGACATTCAAAGTTCAATGCAAAGAGAGATATTTTCTTTTAAAGAAGGGTCAATTAAACGCTAGATTTGCACAAAAGATGAACATGGCGGCACATGCTAGTGGATGAGTTGAATCAACTCCACAGCAACTACATCAATTTATCCACTAACCATTCAGAAATGTCTAAAAGTTGTAACTTCTTCCTGAGTCTCTCCATCAGTGTCGACTCCGGTTTGAACAATGTAAGGCTGAACACCGTTACTGACAATCCTCGTTTTGGCTGCGTGAGATTCTCCAGCTTTGTTGTTGCTGAGCTGTTAAAGCTCCTCCCTCTTCTGGAAAGGGGGCGTGAGCAGCAGCTCATTTGCATTTAAAGGGACACACACAAAAACTGCGTGTTTTTGCTCACACCCAAATAGAGGCAAATTTGACAAGCTATAATAAATTATCTGTGGGGGATTTTGAGCTGAAACTTCACAGACACATTCTGGAGACACCAGAGACTTATATGACATCTTGTGAAAAGGTCCCCTTTAAAGAATCATTCAAAAAGACTCTGTTAGAATCACTAATTTACCAAATGAACAAACTGAATCCGTCTGAGCGGTTTAGGAATCAATTAAGTTACTAAAGAAATGCAAGTTAAAGCTTAATTTAAACTTGTTTTTTAAATGAAAATCAGGATCTGTGAACTGGAATCTGCGTATCAATCCCCAACCCTACATTCTTAAGGTATGGACAAATTAGTAAAATTTCGTGGGCAAAAAAGGCCATTGTCTATTGTAAATAGTACAGCGATGAATGAAGCACCGTTTACAAAGAAGTCACTTTCAAGCCAAGCAGTTTTCTGTTGGTCAATGTGGCATGACCAAATTAAACCTGGTACAAAATCTGCATAGGGAAATCTTTCGCCCTCACATAATATTCCAGATTGCGTAAAGTCATACTGAAATTGAAATGGTAAATGCAACCTGTGTTTGCCATCTTATAGTCTGGCGAGTCACAGCATCCTCATTCTGAAGACTGTTTAAAGTCTAAAAAGTCTCTCTTCTGCTCCTCTGGTTCCTCCAGGATTGTGTTTTTTTAAACTGAGGGCACTGAAAACACTGAACAACTATAAAACGGGTCACAGATGAGCTTCCATCCAGAGTGAAAGCATAAGTGAAATTACCAGCGGCCAAACGCTACTGTTACAGCAGATTATAATGATGACTCACGCCTCTTTAATGAGAATAACAGACATAAACATAAGGGAGGAGAGGATGAGCAGCTCTGGCTTTTATCTCGTCTTCCTCTAAGGCCGGTTGTTTCATGTGAGGCTGTGCTTCTGTAAGATCTCCCCGCAGAGGGAGACTCCCTGAAGCACTGAACTCACTGACTCAAAGAGCTCTCGCTGCCTCTCTCTCTCGCTCTGTCTTTGTATTACTCTCTCTTTTGTAAATCAGTCGAAATCAATCAGTCGAAATCGATCACAAATCCTTCCTTTCCTCTCTGCCTGCATCTATTCATCCAATAATGTAATCTCATCAATCCAGCTATTAAAAGATTAGCTTAGCCAAAAATGAAAATTATGTTCCGTTATTAAATTCTGAATGTTAAAGCTGCTCTTTTACATACAACAATGTCAGTGATTAAAAAAAATCATCATAAATGCAGTCTATACAAATCATGTGCTTCATTTCAAGTCTTCTAAGCCCATAGGATAGCTTTGTGTGAGAAACAGAGTGAAATTTAATAATAATACTGTACATAAAAACATGTACACTACCGTTCACAAGTTTTAAAAGTGTGTTCTGTTCACCAAGGCTGCATTTATTTGATTAAAAATACAGCAAAAACAGTGAAATATTTTTAAAATTTAAAATAACTGTTTTCTATTTACGGAAGAGGATTAGGGCCAAGCAATAAAAAAAAAATAAAACCATCTCGAGATTAAAGTTGTTAAATTTCGAGAAAAATGTAGAAAGAAAATGTTGAGAATAAAGTCATTAAATTACGAGAAAAAAGTAATTAAATTACGAGAACAAATTCGTTAAATTTCGAGAAAAAAGTTGAGATAAAATGTTGAGAATAAACTCATTAAATTATGAGAAAAAAGTCGTTAAATTACGAGAAAAAAGTCGTTAAATTATGAGAACAAATTCGTAATTTAACAACTTTTTAATCATAATTTAATGAATTTGTTCTCATAATTTAACGCATTTGTTCTCGTAATTTAACAACTTTTTTCTCATAATTTAACGAATTTGTTCTCGTAATTTAATGACTTTATTCTCAACATTTTATCTTGACTTTTTTCTCGAAATTTTACAACTTTTTTCTCATAATTTAACGAATTTGTTCTCGTAATTTAACAACTTTTTTCTCATAATTTAAAATTTGTTCTCGTAATTTAACGAGTTTATTCTCAACATTTTATCTAGACTTTTTTCTCGAAATTTAACAAGTTTTTTTCTCGTAATATAATAACTTTATTCTCAACATTTTATCTCGACTTTTTTCTCGAAATTCAACAAGTTTTTTTCTCGTAATATAATAACTTTATTCTCAACATTTTATCTTGACTTTTTTCTCGAAATTTAACAACTTTTTTCTCATAATTTAACGAATTTGTTCTCGTAATTTAACAACTTTTTTCTCATAATTTAACAAATTTGTTCTCAAGTTTTTTTCTCAACATTTTATCTAGACTTTTTTCTCGAAATTTAACAAGTTTTTTCTCGAAATTTAACAACTTTAATCTCGAGATGGTTTCATTTTTTTATTATTGCTTGCCCCTAATCCTCTTCCGTATCTATTAGAATATATTTTGAAATATTATTTATTCCTGTGATCAAAGCTGAATTTTCAGCATCATTACTCCAGTCTTCAGTGTCACATGATCCTTCAGAAATCATTGTAATATTCAAAAGTTTGAAAAAAAAGAAAAGAAATACTTTTATTCAGCAAGGATGCATTAAATTGATCAAATGTGACAGTAAAGACATTTATAATGAAACAAAAGCTTTCTATTTCAGATAAATGCTGTGCATTTGATCTTTCTATTCATCAAAAAATCATGAAAAAAATTGTACTCAACTGTTTTCAACATTGACAATAATCAGAAATATTTCTTGAGCAGCAAATCATCATATTAGAATGATTTCTGAAGGATCATGTGACACTGAAGACTGGAGTAATGATGCTGAAAATTCAGCTTTGATCACAGGAATAAATTACATTTTAAAATAGAAAACAGTTATTTTAAATTAATAATTATATTTCACAATATTGCTATTTTCACTGCATTTTTGATCAAATAAATGCAGCCTTGGTTAGCAGATGAGACTTCTTTCAAAAACATTTAAAAAATCTTACTGACTTAACTTGAAACTGTAGTTTATATATATTGTTGCAAATATGCAGTTATTGCATGGAAAAGAGCAGCATGAACATTTCTCAAAACACCTACTTTTTGTGGTCCCAACATGTAGATGAAAAAAATGATGACTATTACTGTAATAAATCCATCCCTTCATCCATCCATCCATCCATCCATCCATCCATCCATCCATCCATTCATCCATTCATCTATCCATCCATCCAGAAGTAAAGGATATTGATCATGTGTGCGTTGTCTCTTGGCTAGTGAATCTTCATCACTGATCCCAGCCATCAGATATCTGAGTCCGGTCACCCATGTCCGCGCTTCCTCTGAGTTTGAGGTCACCAAGTCCAGAGATTCCATGTGGTTGCCGTGATAAATAGTGAAACAACAGCCCGGATCAAAGCTCCCTTCCGCATGGCGATGGAAGATGTCAGACTGTCGACCTTCTGTGACCTTGTAGAGTGAGTCGATGGTGACTGGGGAGAGAGAGAAAAGAGAAAATGATCTTTGAACCCCTGAAACAATGGATGACCAAAACACAGAGATACGTTCATTAGCAAAAACCTTGCCAGCATCGATATGACCCACACTTATCAATTACAGTTAAGGATTTGCTTGGGTGAACAATTCATTTGAAAAGAAATTAATAGAAACTGAAGTGGAAATGTTGTGTTAATGAAACTTACCTGATTCTGTAACTGAATCAGCAATTATTTGGAGGGCATTTTCATCCCCATTGACCTTTTCTTATGTTTGACTCACTGTTCACTTTTAAAGCATTGGACCATAACAATGTGTTATTAGATTTTGCATTCTGTTGCTTATCTGTCACTCTTTCTTTGGTTCCCCATAAGGGAACCCAGGCTTTATTGTTGGCGGGCGAGTGTTCATTGTTTCTTTACATGAAAGCACAACTCTTGACAGCCTCTGCAGGCACTGTGTGCTTCCTGTCCGCTTCAGTCTAATCAACATCCAAACCCAAACCAGCCTCTGAATCTTTCAGCAATGACTTTTTAAGGAGATATTTCACCGTGGCATGAAAATTCTCTGTATGCTGTTATTATTTTTCTGAAACACAAAAATAGATGCTCTGGCCATGCAATGACAGTTTAAAGTGACCACAGCTGTCAGGCTCTGAAAAGTGCAAAAAATACCACAAAAAAACATTTTTATAAAGCCACTTGTGTATCTTTATTCCAAGTCTTCTACGATAGCTTTGTCTAAGGGATCAGAAACTGAAATTAAACCATCATTTCATCCTTGATCAAGCGTCCAAATTCAGAAATGGCCCTTCAATGTCATGGATCCCAGAACGTCATTGCTCCAACATGTTCTCCAACCAATACACCTATATAGGTCGTTTGTCACTTCCCTGAAATATGACCGATAGGAGCGTTCGCTAAAGTTGCTCCCTATCGACAACAGGACACTTTCATTTTAATGCATTGTTCCCTTTTATCTGCATATTTTGGGTTTCTCGTAGCTCAATTGGCAGAGCATTGCAATATATAACAATATGCAATCATGCAATCGTGAGTTCGATCCCAGGGAACACGTGCTCATAAAGTGTATATGCACTATAAATCACTAAGGGGAGGTTTAGGGGTGTGGTGGGTGTAGTCATTAATAAAAAATGAGTTTTGCTAAATGGAAATAGGACAAATGGTGTAAAAAGTCCACACATTGCATTTAAATGAACACACATTTTGATTGGTAACGACAGTCATACGTCATTTCATGACGACAGACGTAACACGTCATTATTTTTTCGCCAGCTAGAGGGTGCATGACTTTAAAATGACTTTAAAGGTCATAATAAGGTGCTTGAGGTCCTTTTTAACTTTTTTCTCAATGTTAAGTGCAACAAATACAGCAGAACAAACTAAGCTGTCAGTCAAATGGGCCTATCTTGTGTGATACATCTGCTATCTTGATCTGCATTGTGCTTTCAACGACTTGCACAGCTGCTAATTTGAAGTGTAACTTTGCCAATTTTCCACTGGCTTTGTTACAATGTCGGCAGTATATGTGAATGGACAATTTTTCCTCATTCTCCGTGTTACCTAGGCCAACAAGTCCACATTTATTTGTCAGCAAAAGTGTTTTGACAGCTCCAGGGCTTTTGTGAAAACTACAGATTATACTTCCGCATTTGTGGATCGACAGAGGATTATTAACAGAACAGTTATTATTTATTTTCGGTTCGTTCTGTCCATATTTATGATTCTTTGCAGCCTTTATCAATGCGCTGGATCCTTTACTGGAAAATAAAATTCACTCCAGCTAAACATGTACTCTTTGAATTAATGCACCTGGGAAAAATACAAGTCGACACCATTATGACTAAAAGTTTGCTAAGAAGTATTTCCTACTAAAGTGAGGTGGTGATGACAGAATTTTCATTTTTAGTTGAAATATCCCTTTAAATTTCAGTATGTAATATAGTGCTCTGGTCATATGGATCACGTTTTTGGTGCTTTTATTGTGCGTTTTGTGGTCATGGTGTTATTATATGCCAAGAGCTGCGTAAAAAATAATCAGAAATTTTTCATCAGAAATTTTTCCTTTTGTGTTCCACTGAAAAAAACAACAGCATGCGGTTTTGGAATGACATGAGGAGAACATAAAATTACAATTTTTTTTGAACAACTCTTACATAACACAAATCTTTAACACTTCCTGTCATGATAATAATTTTATCAAACATGTGCTCTAGAAGGCAGAGTCACATCAAAGCCGTTGATTCCAGTGCTGATCCATTAACCTGACAATGAGCTGGGCACAATCTGTCTCTTTTTTTAATTATGTCTTATCTTATGAGAGCAGTTCACAAACATGACAGCAACAAAATAGGGAGAGGTGGGGTGAAAGGGGGTGAGATGAGGGGGACAATAGCACTTGAGCCTTTTTTAACTGTACTGTGTAATAATCCACCCATCTGGGCTAGGTCAGATCAGCTCCACTAACAAAAGCCTGAAGTGAATATGTAGAGGGTTGAACAGGATTTATTTCAGAACGCTCACCCAGGGAAAAAGGAGTGCTTATGCAGAATTCACTTCAGCCAAACAAGCAGAGCGCGACGCAGACACAGATGGTGAGAGAGCGGTGTGTTTCTGGAAGCCCCTGGCCTGTGATTCATACACAGCCATTATGTAAGAGAGAAGAGCTGCGCTCAGACACTCAACATATCAAAATCTACATGGGCTGCTTTGATGGGGTAGAAGGGAGCAAGTAATACACAGAGACTAAAAGAGGAGGGGGAAAAGAGAAAGGGAGAGCGACGAACAAGAAAGAGTCATCAAGAAAGTGACACAGAGAAAGAGATCAGTAAACCACAGATGTGGAACATTGAAAGCAGATTGTTTCTGACTCTGATTTGTCACTAGCTGTTTCCATCCAAATAGGGAATTTAATGTAAGAAAAAAAAGGTAATATAACACAAAAACAGACTGCGAATGAAGCAGAGCTTCCATTCCATGTGTTCAGGAGAAGAAAATTATTATTGTATTATTGGCAACGTCACATGACTTTTTTTGATGTGCATCTATCCAATTTATTTGGATTAACAAAATTAAAAAGTTATCTCAACTAATAAGTAAAACCAAAGACTTTAGATGTATAAAGACGGTGCATTCATATTACTATGAATGGGAGAAAATGCGATGCACAATACAGCAGAATAAGTCCCGCCTTCTAAATAAAAGAGCCACACTTTATATTAAGTGGCCTTAACTACTATGTACTTACATCAAAAAATAAGTACAATGTACTTATTGGGTTCATATTTAATTGCAAAACACTTTTGCTGCTATTGAGGTGGGATACGGGTAAGGTTAGGGAAAGCTTTGGCAGTATGGGTAGGTTTAAGGGTAGGGGGTAAGGGTTAAGGGATGGGTCAACAGTGTAATTATAAATGTAATTACAGAAATTAATTACAGATGTAATTACATGCAGGTGTTTTAAACTATAAATAGAATGTAAAATCATGTATGTACACAATAAGTGCATTGAATCAAATGATTAATTTAAATGTAAGTACATAGTAGTTAAGGCCACTTAATATAAAGTGGGACCAAAGAGCCAATCATCAATTGGTAAAGTCACTGCATCACTGCAGCTGCCGATAGAAGCTCTGTTTGCTATAGAAACAGTCAATGTTCTGAGGCCCTGTTTAATGACTTCAGATTTTTTAAAGTTGACATTTATGTGACTAGTTGACTAGTCACTGATGACAAATAAGCTGCCTGAACCTCGAGCTGAAACTCTAACATGGGTCTCCTTGTGCACAGCTATGGTATATGACAGTGCTGCCCACAAGGCTATTGTAAATAACAGCCTATTATTATCAGTTCTTTTGTCTTTGGGTTGTTATATTACTCACAGATTCCTGCTCATTCTAAATCAGATACAGATAAAGCAGCACAAGATTATATTTATATGAATGCATTAGCGAGAGAGAGATTGCGTGTGTGAATTAATTCTACCTTACAGCGTCGCTCTACTAATAGTGAAGCTGTGGATTTTAGTTACTAAGAAATACAAGCTATTTTATTGATAATCACAGAACAGTGTAGACAATACATTTCCGCACTACTGAATGTTTCTGTGTGCATGCAATCTGCATGTGATGTGTGAGCTATACTGTATGTGTGTACGTTACAATCCAGCAGCGCATTGGTTTCGAACAGCGATTAACTTGTGCATTCATCTGATCAATATTGAGTATTCAGATAGTATAATCAAACATATCCTGTGGAGCGCTCTCGGAGTATGCATTTATTTGTCATTAACTGTTGGATATGGGGTGTAAATGTGGACATTTTTGTCAATCACAAGTGGATGATGCTAAATACAGGTGTAAACGGAGTCCAAAATCCATTGAGCTTGTCCGCTTTCAACGATTTCTAGAGGTAGTCAAAAAAGCTTTTGAGCGGATTGCTTTCGTAGTGTAAACGCTGGTCAAATGCATTCGAACAGCAACAAAAATGTGCCTACTGACCTAATGCGTAAAAACAGCATATGCTGGATAGGTATGTTTTGAAGCATGGCAGCTGGTTTGAGCTGGTTTATGCTAGTCCTTAGTTGGCCATGATCTGGTTATAAACTGGTCCTAAGCTGGAGCTAGTTGCTTAGGACCAGCACTTGACCAGCTCAAACCAGCTGCCATGCTTCAAAAAGTACTTAACCAGCATATGCTGTTTTTTTTCAACAGCGTGAGCTCATTTCGTCCATTAGATCGAAAGATCTAAAAAAAACACCCATATATTTACCCGCCCATAGACCCTCTCCTCGAAGAAATCAGGACAGAACTGGCTGAAAGTGGACAAAAGAGTCATCTTTTACATATATAGTACAGTCCAAAAGTTTGGAACCACTAAGATTTTTAATGTTTTTAAAAGAAGTTTTGTCTGCTCACCAAGGCTATATTTATTTAATTAAAAATACAGTAAAAACACAGTAATATTGTGAAATATTACAATTTAAAATAACTGTGTACTATTTGAATATATTTGACAAAGTAATTTATTCCTGTGATCAAAGCTGAATTTTCAGCATCATTACTCCAGTCTTCAGTGTCACATGATCCTTCAGAAATCATTCTGATATGCTGATCTGCTGCTCAAGAAACATTTAATGTGTACAATTGTACAAAATATTTGTGTACAATATTTTTTTTTCAGGATTATTTGATGAATAGAAAGTTCAAAAGAACAGTGTTTATCTGAAATCTAATCTTTTGTAACATTATAAATGTCTTTACTGCCACTTTTGATTGATTTAATGCATCCTTGCTGAATAAAAGTATTCATTTCTTTAATTTCTTTTCAAAAAACTAAAACTAAAAATTGTTACTGACCCCAAACTTTTGAACGGTAGTGTATAATGCTACAGAAGCTTTGTATTTCAGATAAATGCTGTTCTTTTAAACTTTCTATTCATCAAGGAATCCTGAAAAAAAAAGTACACAACTGTTTTCAACATTGAAAATAATTAATGTTAATGTTTGTTAATGTTAATGTTAAAAATAATGTTTATTGAGCAGCAGATCAGCATATTAGAATGATTTCTGAAGGATCATGTGACACTAATGACTGGAGTAATGATGCTGAAAATTCAGCTTTGCATCACAGGAATAAATTACTTTGTCACATATATTTAAATAGTACACAGTTATTTAAAATTGTAATAATATTTCACAATATTACTGTTTTTTACTGTATTTTTAATTAAATAAATGTAGCCTTGGTGAGCAAACAAAACTTCTTTTAAAAACATTAAAAATCTTAGTGGTTCCAAACTTTTGGACTGTACTGTATATTTACAAAATCTTTCAGCTGCGTACATTCTTATGTTATGAGAGTGTGTTGGACTTACTCTTGGCTTTCTCGCTCTTGCGAGACGGTCTCCAGCGGATGCAGGAACGGTGTTCGTCCAAATAGAAGAGCCGGACCAGACCTTTAGAGCCGTTCTTCAGCTTCACCATCTGAGTCCCCGACTGCATCACACTCATGCATCGCTCAACTGCGAGAACAAAACAAACATACACATGCACATTGAGTGGGTTGATGGGCGCTTGAACCGTGAGGTGTAAATGTACAAAGATATAAAAATGGATTCTGTCACTAAAAATAAGGAACAGTTTATTTTCTGCCAATAACGATGGGCGCCCGATCATTACCAGGCCAAAGAAAAGAAGACTGAAGAAGGTTCAGGAACCCTGCGGCAGACTCCAACAAAAAGCCAACAAAAGCCAAAATGATGCAACACAGGAGAGAATGCCTGCAACTCTGCTTATCTTCTTGACTGAGTGAGATGGCAACTCCCTGTCCTACAGTGCCACTGGGACCAATCGGCTGACAGATCTGAAGGTCTGTAAATAAAACTTCTGCCTTGGCTGAGGCTGGATTGCTGCAAAAAAGAGCTGCAAAGACAAGCTCGAGAGAAGAACGTGTGCATGTGTTTATGCGGCGGAGTTGCTTTTCCTTCAAAATCACTTTGCACCATGTCACCCGTGTGCTTCGGCTCATCTCCTCCATCAGAGGGCTGATGGGAAGGGCACACAAAGCCTGAAAACTCTCTCCAAACTCCCTCCGCACTTTCTTTTTGCTGTCAGTGTGAAGTCACCAAAGAGAATACAATATGTGAAATCGAGCAGATGATACTGTTTGGAACGTGAAGCACATGCATGTTCTCTACCTGACACGCTTGAAACAGGGTGGCCTGAGGGGCTGTTGGGAGGAACGAGCCCTTGGATGATATAAAGGAGGAGTGAAATGTGATATTGGCAAGTGATTTACTTTACACAGAAGACCATTAATACTCAAGCAAAATGCTTCATAAAGCAATAAAATATTGGGCAACTGGAACAAATATGATGTTTAATACATAAATGCATGGATGTATGTATGCATGTGATTTTAGACCAATGGGATTTCACTCTGGATTAAGCTATACCAATAGTAGCATGACATAACATAGCATGACATATTACAGAGCCCCTAAATGGACAATGAAAAACTATGAGATGGGAGGATAAATTATATGTCAATGCTTTTGTGTTCTCAAATATTTGCATTCCCCCAAGAATCTTTGCGTTCGCTCGCAAAATGTACGTGTTCCCCTGAGAATCTTTACGTTTGTTCACAAAAAGTTTGCATTCCCCCGAGAGTCTTTATGATCGCTCACAAAATGTTTGTGTTCCCCCAAGAATCTTTACATTCGCAAAATGTTTGTGTTCCCCTTAGAAACTTTACATTCCCTCACAAAATGTTCACATTCCCCTAAGAAACTTTACGTTTACTGGCAAAATGTTTGTGTTCTCCCGAGAAATTTTGCGTTTCATCACAAAATGTTTGCATTCCCTAGAGAAACTTTACGTTTGCAAAATGTTTGTGTTCCCTAGAGAATCTTTGCTTTCACTCGCAAAATGTTTGCGTTCCCCCAAGAAACTTCATGTTCGCTCGCAAAATGTTTGCGTTCCCTAGAGAATCTTTGCTTTCACTCGCAAAATGTTTGCGTTCCCCCAAGAAACTTTATGTTCGCTCGCAAAATGTTTGCGTTCCCCCAAGAAACTTTACGTTTGCAAAATGTTTGCGTCCCCCCGAGAATTCTTTTCCTATCACCATGTCCCTTTAGGGGCTCCATAGAATATACATCATTAATCAATGAAATTTACACGGGAGGATCAAACCTGGTGTGACAGGATGTTTTTACACTTGAATATACACAAACATGAATGAGATTTAGAGCTTTTTTTTCTGTCATTTTTGAGTTTTGATAGTAAGTATGTTGCCTTCATAGAATATATTCAATATATACTTCAAGAATATATTGTGACACAATATCTGTTACACAAATGTCTCTGTGTATACACAATTTCATGTTGCTCAGGAAATACCTTCTGAACATCAGTGATCAACTCAACACCATTTATTTGCCTAATACCCCAGTTCTTATGTATCATTACGACCTACTTCAGTTCTTGTCAAATGCATGCTTGAAAACAGTAGTACTGGGAAGGATATAGATCAGTTGGAGCAGGGTTTAACATAATGGACAGAACAATTGAGAAGGATTTAAAAACTAATCTCACTCTCAGAGAGAGAGAGGCATTGACATGATGTAGACAAACAGTCAAGACAGACTTCTCTGCTAGATTATAAGGACATAACGGAAGCAGGCTCAGACATTTTGGGTCAATTCACAGCCTGTGAAAATTAAGTGGAATTAACAGTTCCGAAATTAATTAGAAAATAGAGTACAGTAGAGAGAGATCAAGAAAAGTACTCCATATGCTCCAATTCACACAGGATGAACAGCAGGTCGCTGAGCTAAGATGCTTATGGAGAACCCATGTTAGATATGGGTGAAAACAATGAATCTGACCCAGATTATAGAAATCAGCCATTGAAAGATCATGTTGTACATTGATCTAAATCTACAAAGGATCCAGAATTATCCCTTCCATCGACTCATCTATTCATCCAAATTGAGAGCAAGAGTGTGGCAGCATCCGCTTCCTGTCCCGACCAAACCTCCGGCCCACTTTCACTATCAGCACTTCACAGATTGGGACACAATCCACAATCCAATTAGATTTGACATGACCATGAATGACAATGCTTTCTATTCCTTCTCTGAAACACCCTTCTTTTGCTCTCTCACCCTCTTCAAACACTGACGCTCACTCTGCACCCAGATAGAAGACCGAATGTAAGTACTGTGTAGTGTGAATAAAAACAGTGTTATTTGTTTATATTAGTGTTGTCATGATACTGTAATTTCCAACTTTGATACGAGACCTTGAAAAATTTCCGATGCCTTGGGGAAAACTGCTATATATACACCACCATACAGATAATTTGTTATTATCTCATTATTTTTTTAAGTATACAGTCAGTAATAAAATCACAACAAACAAATTGCAAACAAATAAATACAATAAAATAAAGAGAAAAATGAAATAAACACAGCTTTAAGTTTTATTTTTCATTGTAAAAATAAATATAGATTAATGCTTACAATTAAAGTTACAAAAGTTATTCAGTCAAGAGCAGAGAGTGATTTTCTCTTTTTGTTCTTTGATTAACATGACAGACAGCAGCAGGTTTATTAGGCTACTGTCACTTTAAGAGATTATGCACTGATCCAACAAACATGCGTTTTCCAACTATTTACATTCCAAAACTGACTGGGTTCACGTGAATAATTGACAAGACGGATATTTGACCTAATTTTGTATGTGCAATAAGCCAAGAAAAAGATGTCAATTTGGTTTTCGCAAACTGTAAGGTAGGGAGCTTTATGTGAGCGCCACTTAAATTAATGGTGTGAGCAAAATTGTGCGCAATACAAGCACTATTCAACCAAAGTGAATGAGACGAGTGAGCGAGAGGAGGCGGGTGTGTGTCAATTCACCATCAGAGAGAAAAGAGAGTGAAAACGTGCAGCTGGTATCGGTGTATCGATAATGCAGAAAAAGGAGTATTAGAACCGTTTCAGATATTTCAGTATCGACACATATCAAAATATCCATGTTTTTAACAACACTTGTTTATATTGCAGAAAAAAAACCCACAAATTATAACTAATGTAAAGTGCTGGGGAAAGTTACTTTTAAAAATAATGTGTTACAATATTGCGTTACTCCCTAAAAAAGTAACTTATAACGTTAGTTACTTTTTATGGAAAGTAATGTGTTAGATTACTGTTGAGCGCTCCACACTTTGAGAACCACTGAACTAGTCAATTTAGCTTATTAGTATGGTTGAATTGGAGGTCAGCAGCAAAGACATTAGTTAATAATGTGAAATTAAATACATAAAGTATATTTGTGTAATTTAACATTTAATCTGATTACGTAACTCAAGTTACTTGTAATGCATTACCCTTGACACTGCTATGTATTACAGAACTATTGGTCAAATGTTAGAGATTTGAACAAACCCCTAACATTAAGTAATAATCTTTTGGGATGTAACATGTCCTGCAATAACCGTGGTATGGACCCGAGTGTTTACCTTTAATTATTTTTCTAAAAAATTCTAAAGAGGTACCCGACCCATACTGAGGGAATCTTAGGATATCACAACATCACTGAAACTACCACAAACACTGAAGAAAAAAGTGCTTCATAGAAATTAAGTCAAAAATATCATTTAACATCACAGAATCAATCTAAATACAACCATTTAAAAGTTTGGGGCCGGTAATTTTTTTCCCCCTTTTATGTTCACCAAAGCTGCATATATTTGAATAAAAATCCTATAAAAAACATTTAAAATAATAAAAATAAATATTTATTTATTGAATATATTTAAAATGTAATTTATTCCTGTGAATTTCCAGCATCATTACTCTCACACTCTCTTCAAACAAGCTCGTCTTATTATGAAATATTCAGGTCACTCTCCAAAGCATAGCTGTGACAGAATAACACTCTGGTCTTATTAAGTGCCTGGCCGAGTCTGGCTTCCTTTTCCCCCCATCTTCCTCGCTCTTTTAATTTAGATACTTTTAATATACTCTTTTGCCTTTGTGGCATCTTGCACAGATTGCAAATCTTCTTTTTTTCACCACTAAGTCTTCTGTTGTTCCAGAGTTTCTGAACTAGAAAAGCAAAAACTTCTTGAGGAAAAGTGTCAGACAGCTTCCAGTAAAAGCAGAATATATATTCTCAGATGTAATAACACTGCAGTTTCAATCTGGTCTGCATACACATAAAACTTTCCCAATACTTTTCTCTTTCTCACTCTCTTGCTCTTTATAAAGTTACAGTGTTCGCAAAGGCACCGTCTGTGAGCGTTACTGTGGAAGAAAACTATTGATTTTCATTCTCATGAAAGCAGTGGCTCCACCTTTCCCCTGCAACACACTGTTTGTTCTTAAATAAGCCCTCTCTCAGGTTCTCGCTCTCCCTCGAGGTCATTCTGTATGTCTTCGCCTCCAGATGGGTTTCAACATGAGTTTTCTGCACATGTTGCACTACAGACGTGTACAGCAACAGATACAGATACAGCACAATCTCTAAGGGAATGGAGACTCTAGCTTTGTTACAAAACTTAGTGAGCTCAGAGCTGCCTACCAATGCAGGATGTTAAAGGGATAGTTCACTCAAAAACATTTAAGCTGTGTCGCTAGTGGGCATTCCCACATTCACGGATATTATTCCATGTTGTAGACACCAAATAAAGTTTCTTGACGCTAAAAACATTTTTTAAAGGATGAAATATAAATGAAATCAGTATATAAAATGCTTAATATTAAAGATGAACAAGAAACAGCAAGTTCTCATTGCCATCACGGCTATTTATCTGCAGCGAAAGCGCAAGCGGTGGTCAATCTGGGTTCACAAAACCATTCAGAGTCAGCATGTCGAGTACCACCATATGTACACATAGATACAGTTGCTGACTGCTAAAATAACTTCATCTTGCCACCAACACTCTTCACTATTGGATGTAGTGACGGATCACATGCATGCCACTGACTTCAGTCCTATTGGTTGTCGCTCCCATAAGTTGCTCTTCATTTGCATAAAGTTAAACCTATCTCAATTTTGTCACGTCGCTGGACACACTTACATCCTTTCAGCAACGGTTACTGTTGCTTGTGTTACCGAAAATGACCAGCTCTCCATTAAAATGAACGGGATCATGTCGCTCGGTCGCTGTGTATTGGTGGCAGTGTGAACGCAGCTTTACTCACCTTTTGTTAATGAAATCTTTGATGAAAAATTATTCATCGACAAACTTTTTTTTCCCATGACTAAGATGAGACTATGAGACGACAATAATACTATGTTGTTTGTGATTGTGGATGCTGTATAAATGCACTGACGCAACATCCGTGACAATACAAAGTCTGTTGTTTTAATACAAAAGCATTAAAGCGGAACTCGGTAAGATTTGCGAAGCTCCCCCTACAGGTTCCTTCAGTGAATCACACTGTCGTAAGTACTCTAAGCGCAGCTCTGGACTACAACGACTACAACGCTCACCAACGCAGTAGTTTTGCAAATACAGTACAAGAAATCTCGATGGAGGAGGGTCATTTTCGAAATTGTCTTATAAAGTCATAATATATACATTGTTTTTGAATTACCGTAAAACATTTTGTCACTCTTGCGTGAACGTGAACATGAGGCGAGATTGTGTCGGGTCGGCTAAGCTCAACTTGCAAGTGCTGTTTTCTGGCGTAGACGTGCCAGAGGGGGTTAGTGCTCGCCTCAAACACACCACTACAATTAACCATCGTAAGGACTTAGAAAACTATTTATGAAGGTAAAAAAAGTAACTTAGTTCTGCTTTAAGGGGGAACTATAATGCCCCTTTCACAAGATGTAATAAAAGTCTCTGGTGTCTCCAGAATGTGTCTGTGAAGTTTCTGCTCAAAATACGCCACAGATCATTTATTAAAGCTTGTCAAATTTGCCCTTATTTGGTTCTGAGCAAAAACACACCGTTTTCATGTGTGTCCCTTTAAATGCAAATGAGCTGCTGCTCCCGCCCCCTTTCCAGAAGAGGGCGGAGCTTTAACAGCTCAACAACAACAAAGCTGGAGAATCTCACGCAGCCAAAATGAGGATTGTCAGTAACGTTGTTCAGCCCTACATTGTTCAAACCGGAGTCGATACTGATGGAGAGACTCAGGAAGAAGTTACAACTTTTAGACATTTCTGAATGTGGATAAATTTATGTAGTTGCTGTGGAGTTGATTCAACTCATCCACTAGCATGTGCCGTCATGTTCATGACGCTTGTAGTAGTTGTCAAAATGAGTTATCATTATCTTGACTTGTACTTGTGGTGAAAATGCAATAATTCTGATTAAATGTAAAAATCAAGTTGTCAAATGACAACAATCATTGTGATTATAATTTTAAAAAAAAAATCATTATTATCAGTTTAACTGTTATGCAGCATGACAGAAATTTTCATAGATTAAAACTAGATTAAGAACTAAAAAGTACATTAGACATAGGACTAAGACTAAGACTAAGACCAAATAAAAAAAATCTGACAAAATTAACACTAAATCACTCTCATGTTATTCCAAACATCAGCCACTCGTAAGATCCCTTCCCGGGTAGGACGCTGTCTTAAGGCTAATTCACACTGCAACGACAGACGGCAACCAATGCAGACAACTTCTCAGACATTCCACGACCTGACAAACACGATTGAGCATGTTCACTCAGTGAAAACATACGCAGACCAATGGCAACAGATGCCAACAGGGGTAACACACTGAACTGAAATAAAACCGTGTCTGTTGCCATTTGTTTGGCGTCTAGCATTTAGTAGGCAGCCCCTTATTTAGGCGGCAGACAGCAAAGGCAGCTCACTAGCTGGAGATTTCTTCTGAAAGGATAAGCTTTTTGCACCCTGTAGTAGCAAATGTTTATGCAACATTTAAACAAAGTGTTTATATTTCCTTCTTTGTCATTTAGCTTCCAACTCCTGGTGAGTGTTTTTGTAAAATGTTGACACTATGGATCAGAAGATCTCTAGGCTGCTGTTCTCTCATGCAAGCAAAGCTGTACTTTGGATAAATAGTTGGTGGCTTTCAACAACCCACTTTAAATAACACTAACACATTTTTATATCACAGATAAAGACCAACTCAAGCGCAAAATAAAAACATTGTGTGCTCCTTACAGGCTTTCGTGAAGGAACTGGAGGACTGTGTGCTCTTGTTACGGACTCATGGGATTCCATAGACCCAAATAATTGTGATTAGAATTTTAAAAAACATGGAAACAACCGGACCAAGGGCACATCAACTTCAACAGGGACACTCGACATCCGTGCTCTCCACTTGCCAAAACATGCAACTTAATTAGGAACGGGCCAGGATGGCCAGGAGGGTCAAAGGTCTTGGACAAGCAATTATACTTATATCAATTAGATCCCTAAATTAAGAAATCCATTTTAATGAGTGGTCAGGACTAATGAACAGTTAATAAGGATCTCTCTCCCTCGCTCTACTTCTCTTGTCCTCCTCTTTGGACTCTTATTATTGTTATTACCACGAGTCTCTCCAGCTCATTCGAAACAAATTAGTCTCGTGTTGAGTAAACCTTCACGGCCGATTACTGCGTTCGGCACAGCGGGGACTCGGCACCGATCTCGAGGGAGCGGAGGGCGGGAAGGAAGTGTGTTCATTAGGCTGCGGAGAGAGAGGTGCGAACACTAGAGAGAAGGATTGACAAGAGACCCTCGCTTCAGGACGTCAGCCTCCCCTGCCACTTCATGACATGATAATAATGAGTTAAAGAGACAATTCAACTGCACTCTGAGCTGAATATATTTGACATAAATGAATTAATTTATTGAAAAGAAAAAAATAGTATAAGTAGTATAATGCAATTTATATAAATTATATTATACTGCATTTTTTCTTTTTTCTTTTGCATAAATTCATGAATGTCACATCGCAATTGTCAGTTTTATTATCTTGTTCTGTTTAGTTTCATTGTTACTAGGCATTTCTCAAAGCCAAGTACACAAAGCTCGAACTTGCATCCATGGTTGTTCAAACTTGGCAAGTTCGACTCAGGAGAACGGATTCCCGAGGACTGGAGGATTGACCTTTTTTTATTTGACATTGGAATAACTCAGGAAGGCAATAAGAAATTCCTTTTTGGTGATGCTCTCCTACATGTGAGCTGTATCTGCTACAGATTTTGTGGTGATAGCATAAAGTATAGTTGGATAAATTGTTATTCATTTTTTTGCAGCCAGATGGCACCAACGGGTGGTAAACTCTGGTTTAGAGGCACTTCTCAGCACTCGTTAGAGGTTTTACAAAATGGTTAGATGCATTAAAAAGGTTAGATTCTAAGCTTTAAGTCTCTGGATTTGTATGCAAAAAGAATTTTTGTGCTACCTATATGGGTTCAGTTTTTATTGGCTCTTAAAGAGAGACACGCAAATGAGAGCAGGGGCGCTCCATCCGGTCTTAAAGGGTTAAATGCCAGTTTTAATGACCAATAATAGCCATTATAAAAGTATAAGTAAAAGAAGCTATGCAATAATAAAGCCTAAATATATAATGTTATGAAACTTCACTTTGCCCTCAGCCAAAACATTTTGCCAGAGAACAAATTAAAGATTCATACTTTACTTTATACTTTATTTGTCCCTATAAAGGGAAAATTGTCTTGGGCAATACAGGTTAAAGCTGCACAAACATAACACTCACATAAATAACAATCACACAATCATGTCCTTTGATTTGAATTCAACAGCCTTGTAGCCAGAGGAATGAAAGAATTTCTGTAGCGGTTGTATCTAAACCTTGCAGTGCGGAACCGTCGACCAGATGGAAGTAATTCAAATTCAGGATAAAGTACATGAGATGGGTCCAGAGTCATTTTCCTAGCCTGTTTTAAAGCAATTTTGTTAAATATGGATTAAAGATTGGGGTAAACCCCCAAACCAACCACCTTCATTGCTATATGCACCAGCCGATTCAATTGTGATCTAAAGGTAACTGTCAAATTACCAAACCAGGCGGCTATGCCATACAATAAGATGGATTCGATACAGGAATGATAAAACAACAACATTACACTCCGAGTGACACCAAAAAGTCTAAGCCTACGTAAAAAGTACATTTTTTGTTGCACCTTTCGACACAGATTATCCACATGTACTTCCCATGAGAGTTTATCGTCAATAAGCAAACCTAAATATTTGTATGAAGCAACCTGTCTAATGGACTCATTGTTAATCACAATAGGTGAATAGTCTCCCACTGATCTAAAATCAAAAATCATTCATGACACCAAAGATCGCCCATTAGATCTACACAAGACAAATTATATCTCATGTTTAACCACTACAGAGACATCAGAGCCAGCGGCAAACGTCAGAAGAGTTAGCCGAGGTTAGGCTGTTCTCGGCAGGTACATGAGCACTGAGCGCCCGGTGATCGCCTGGATCTCACAACTCCGAAGATGTCAGATGAAATTTTTTAATAGGCACTATCTTTATCAATAAACCACAGATTTGAGCTTTAAACCAGTACATTCTTGCCTGAAAAACTAAATTTCATGACATAATAACACTAGTATGTTTAAATTATGTAGGTTTTCTCCTTCACTATTGACACTTGCTGGTTGGTGCGAGATGCATTCTGGGATACCTGGCTGTCTCAAGTCTGCACAAGTCACATCTCGATGTACCCCTAAAAAAAGGGGTGGATCAAGAACACAACCGGGGATTTGAACTGTACTTGGCTAGATGTGAACTTTTGAATAGTACTTGGGCAGCGACTGATGACGTCCACAAGAACACAAGTAAAGAAACGCATATTGAAAAACGGCCACTGTCTTTGCCTGAGTTCTCGTTTGTTACCATGGTTTCTAATTAGTTCTCACCTGTTCCCTGTTTCTTTACCTGTCTCAGTGTTTATAAGTCCTCTGTTTCTTCAGTTCAGTGTTCTGCGTTTAAGTTTATGTTAGATGTGTAGTGTGCTATCTCCTTGTGGGTGCGTCTCAATCAACTCTCTAGCTTGCTAGGTCATGAATTAGGACCCTGGCTCATTACACATTGGGACACTGATAAATCTATGGCCACCTACACACTGTTAAGTTTCAGGAGCGACAACCGCATTTAAATGCGGGAATAAATCCCTTAATTTATCGTTCCATATGTGTACGGAAGAGGACTCACTCCCGAAACTGCGATGATTGACACCGTGGTAATCATAGCAAAGTTCTGGCGTCTCGCATGTTTGTTAAACGTGTTTTCAAAAGATGTAATATAAGTCTAAGGTGTCCCCTGAATGTGTCTGTGAAGTTTCAGCTCAAAATACCCCATAGATTAATTTCTTTAACTGCCTATTTTGGGGCATCATTAAATATGCACCGATTCAGCGCGCGGCACCTTTAAATCCTCATGCTCGCCGCCCCCAAGCTCACGACTGCCTTAAACAGCATAAATAAAGTTCACCCAGCTCATATATAACCCTCACTTTACAAAGTGTTCGTCATGCAGCATGTCTAATCGCGTAACTATGATATTTATTTGGATGTTTACATTTAATTCTGAATGAGTTTGATAGTGCTCTGTGGCTAAAGCTAACATTACACACTGTTGGAGAGATTTATAAAGAATTAAGTTGTGTTTATGAATCATACAGACTGCAAGTGTTTAAAAATGAAAATAACGACAGTCTTGTCTCCGTGAATACAGTAATAAACAATGGTAACTTTAACCACATTTAACAGTACATTAGCAACATGCTAACGAAACATTTAGAAAGACAGTTTACAAACATCACTAAAAATATCATGATATCATGGATCATGTCAGTTATTATCGCTCCATCTGCCATTTTTCACTATTGTTCTTGCTTGCTTACCTAGTCTGATGATTCAGCTGTGCACAGATCCAGAAGTTATACTGGCTGCCCTTGTCTAATGCCTTGAACATGAGCTGGCATATGCAAATATTGGGGGCGTACATATTAATGATCCCGACTGTTTCGTGTTTTTGCGTGCACCCAAATAGGGGCAAATTTGACAAGATATAATAAATGATCTGTGGGGTATTTTGAGCTGAAATTTCACAGACACATTCTGGGGACACCAGAGACTTATATTACATCTTGCAAAAGGGGTATTATAGTGTAGGTCCCCTTTAAGCTTAGCTCAATAAGTGATCGAGTTTACATAAAGTGAGAAGGTGAGGGTTGCAATATTTTGGCCCTATTTTCAGCATAAAGCATACATTTTTTTATGGGAATGTTCTTGTTTTTCTAACAAGATCTGGCAACACAAATTAGACCAGGATTGCTTTCCCTGTGATTTCTTGCCCTGCACACATCCAATACGCACCACTACAAATGGCTGTCCCCTTCAAATAGTGCCCCATTTAAGGGTATAGGGGGCGATTTCAGACAATTATTAATGCCCCATTTCATAATGCAGTCCACCTGATTGTTTAATCAAAGCTATTGGCTTGGAACACACTAATATTCCCATATTTGTCAATGGGCCAGATGGATTTAGGTAGGAAGTCAGCTTAGCAGAGCATCACAAAGCAGCTAAAGAGGAAAACAGAAGCTGAATACAGAGGCCAGCTGAGTGAAACGGAAAAGCAGAGCAAAATGTAATTCATAATGCACTGCTTTTACCTGCTTTTGACCCAGGAAAGTTAAAGGTGACAGGAGGGAGAAGAGATAGAAAGTGTAAATAAAGCAGGGGGAGAGCATATTTATAAGTACTGGAGACATAGGAGAACTAAATGTGCTCTCAAAACTGGCGGGTGAAGACAAGAGAGCAGATCAAAGCGGCCTGGTGAGAAGAACAGGGAGATATCAAACACTGAATAATTGGGTCGTAGAGACTCAGGCTCTGTGATGCCTAAATCACAAAGCACTGTGCGTTCAGAACCATCAGACCAGGAACACAAAACAGAGGATGAGATGTGCATTATGCAGTCAGACACCTGCGCACAGCTTTAACAAACTGCACTTATTTCAGTGTTGCCTCTGCATATGCTTTTAATTTCTATGACACTGCATAAAAGTAATGCACTGAATTCACTGCAAATCTTTAAACAAACTTCCTCGCACTCTACAAAAATGTTTTTGCTGCTGTAGTCTGATGGTCTTCTCATTAAAGTTTCTTCCAAAATACAATTAGCTAAATTTCACCATGCAAAGAGTGTAAATGACTTATTTCATTATAAGTCCCATCTGTGTTGATTAATAGATAAATTACACACTGAAACAGTTGTAATGTCAACATATTTAATGAATGACATGCATCAACGCATTAACTTTTGCGCTTCAGATTACATTGGCTGAACCACTGTACTGTGCTGAAAAGCAGCACATTAACACTTAGGTCATTTTACGTTAAAGCATTTCAGGTTATTTTAGGGAGTTCAAAGGTCCACTATGTAACTTTTTTGTAACACTTTAGTTTAGGGTCCAATTCGCACTATTTGCCCCTATTTGGTTCTGAGCAAAAACACGCAGTTTTTGTGTGTGTCCCTTTAAATGCAAATGAGCTGCTGCTCCTCGCCCCCTTTCCAGAAGAGGGCGGAGCTTTAACAGCTCAACAACAACAAAGCTGGAGAATCTCACGCAGCCAAAATGATGATTGTCAGTAACGGTGTTCAGCCTTACATTGTTCAAACCGGAGTCGACACTGATGGAGAGACTGGTTAGTGTATAAATTGATGTAGTTGCTGTGGAGTTGATTCAACTCATCCACTAGCATGTGCCGTCATGTTAATCTTTTGTGCAAATCCAGTGTTGAATTGACCCTCGTTTGTGAAGCAGTCCGGCGTAAAATGACGGCATGACAACAACACTCTACTACAACAACTCTTCCTCTTCTCTAAAGCAGCCCAAAATGGCCCCGCCCCCTTTATGTAAATGTTAGGGTTAATGATGTCACCAACCCAGGAAGAAGCTTGTTGTAGTCCCTAGCTGTTTGTTGTAGTCCTTAAAAAGTGATTTCTCTAAACGAAAATATCTCCTTTTGCATTAAACTTGAATGTTGTTTATGCTCAAACAGCAAAATTACACACTAATTAAAGTTAAAAAAGTGAAATCATAATCAAGGACCGCTTTAAATTTAGTTAATTCTGAAAAAAATTATGTGTAAAATATGCTTTAATTTGTGTACATCTCAATGAACACCATTAAACTGTATCATATATCATCATTACACTCAACCAATCAGATCTCTAGATACTGGCTACAACTGTGAATCCCTAATCATAAGCACTGTTATCTTGATGACCACCAAGATCATCATGAGAGATCAGGTTAGATTATAGTCAAAGCGATAACCAAATATTGCAATAACCACAGTCTTTCCACCAGAAGAGGATAAAAAGACTCCCTCCACAAAGCAGATTTGAGCCACAGCCAAGTCTGTGAGATGGTTTAGCAGTCCTGTCATAGTGTTCACAGCACCTCAGAGCGCTGCGAGGCAGAGGATCTGGATGGGGAACATGTCACACACACCAATAAAGCAGATTAAACTGTGTATGTGCACAGTCTGCGCTATAAATACCCAACAATACAGCTGTGCATGCTCTGTGCTCTCATTGTTCAGTGTCAAATATCCGATAATACATTTGCTCCCATTCTAACCAGCACTTCAATTTCAAATTTTTCATGCATCTCGATTAATTAAACCAAGCTCCAACGGGACAGACAGGAATGGGCGCAAAGGAACAAACGCATTTAAATAGGATCGCATGGGAATACCTTGGCACACCTTTTCCTAGCACAGAGTCCTCTCTCAGACTTAAAATAGCCCAAAAGCTGGTTTGTGTTTACATTTGTTGGAGAACACTGCATTTTGAGCCATCTGTTCCATAAAACACTGTCAGTTTCACACCAAGCATATTCAGTCAGGTAGAATAGCAGGCTGTTTTACGCACACACCTTCATTCTCACACCCTCTCCTGGGCTCTGAATCCCAGAGTAGATGTCTTTCACTATTTCTGAAAGGTTATAATAGGCAGAGTGCCATTTTTTGCTCTTTTACAATTGACTATCATATCTGATGCAATGTAGCCATAAGCTCACAGAAGCTCACAAATGTCAGTCTAATGAACATATAAGCTAACTAGAGCAGGGAGTAGGAGGTTAGTGATTTCAGCTCAACTGACAGCTGGAAAACCATTAAAAAATACAGAGCAATAAGACAAATTGACTTTGAGACCTGTGTCATGTATCTGTGGCTGAGCAATACACACATAAGTACAAATGCACACGCACTGACACCAACACGCTGATAATTATGTGTTATGACATTTGCTAAATGGCAGATATACTGCCGTTCAAATGTTTGGGATCGGTAAGATTTTTAATGTTTTTGAATAAAGTCTTTTCTGCTCACCACAGCTGCATTTTTTTGATTAATAATTATAATAAAACAGTAATATTGTGAATTATTATTACAATTTAAAATAGCTGTTTTCTATGTGAATATATTGTAAAATATAATTTATTCCTGTGATCAAAACTGAATTTTCAGCATCATTACCCAGTCTTCAGTGTCACATGATCCTTCAGAAATCATTCTAATATGATTTGCTGCTCAAGACACATTAAAGGTGCCCTAGAATTAAAAATTGAATTTATCTTGGCATAGTTGAATAACAAGAGTTCAGTACATGGAAATGACAGACAGTGAGTCTCAAACTCCATTGTTTCCTCCTTCTTATATAAATCTCATTTGTTTAAAAGACCTCCGAAGAACAGGCGAATCTCAACATAACACAGACTGTTACGTAACAGTCGGGATCATTAATATGTACGCCCCCAATATTTGCATATAACAATAGCGAACAATAGCGAAAAATGGCAGATGGAGCGATAATAACTGACATGATCCATGATAACATGATATTTTTAGTGATATTTGTAAATTGTCTTTCTAAATGTTTCGTTAGCATGTTGTACTGTTGAATGTGGTTAAAGTTACCATCGTTTATTACTGTATTCACAGAGACAAGAGACGTCGCTATTTTCATTTTTAAACACTTGCAGTCTGTATAATTCATAAACACAACTTCATTCTTTATAAATCTCTCCAGCAGTGTAGCATTAGCCATTAGCCACGGATCACAGCCTCAAATTAATTCAGAATCAAATGTAAACATCCAAATAAATACAATACTCACATAATCCGACGCATGCATGCAGTATGCATGATGAACACTTTGTAAAGATTCATTTTGAGTGTGAACTTTGTTTATTATGGAAGTAAATTAATGCCAAATGTTTTTGAAATAAAAAGCTTGTTGAATTGCTCTAACTGAAAAAAAAAAATGCATTACATTAGCTGTACTTGCATTTAGATGCACTGTATTTTTAAGGCTTGCATTTTTATGGGATGAAATTCAACACAGTCGTATATTTAAGCTGTGAATATTTCAATTAAAAATATTTCACACACATTTTCATTATCAAAAATTAAATAATTCATATTCACATTTCAAATTTCACTTCCAAGATATTTATTCTGTTTAAAAATACAACCTATAAAATTCGACTAGCAATTTTCAGTCCATTTTATTTCACTTTACAAATTCGCTTCCACAAATTCAGTGGCTCAAATTCGGCAGAAAATTCAACATTTCACATCCGGGAACTGCAGGAAGAGCAGTAGAGTGCCGATGCATCATCTCTATCTGCTGTTAGTTTTCTTCACCAGCAGGTGCCGCTAGCGGCTGTTTAGGAAGACCAAAGCAACGCTAGTAAATCATTCATTCATAAAAACGGATTTACAGAATTAGAGCAAGCGGTAAGTGAATGTGTGATGATTATCAGGGCCAGTATAAATGCAGAAAAGCTGATAAAGACACAAAAGCTGCATTTATGTTTAATTCAGTGTCTTTACGCTTACTTTCCCTGTGTAGCTACAGTTTTCTCTACAGTGAACAAGATAACGTTATTGCCCGATGCTGGTGTATAGATCAAACGTTAAATCTGAGATAGACATATATTTCTCTCTGTTGTTTAGTTTCCTTAACTTTGTATCGCAGCGCTGTGTTGTAATACTAGGGCTTCCCTCATCCGTCATAGCTGCCATCAGGACATATAAACTCTTAACACAGCTTAATGGACTCGTACAGTGATATAAAAGACCAAACTCGCACCTCATTTGTGATGTATGTTAGACTATATAGGCTCCAAGAAAGCAGATACTGGCATAAAGTTGATTTGACGCTGAACGTTTGATTATGATATTCGCAAATTTAGGGACTGTCTCTAAAGTTACGACATTCTGTATTCACGTTTCTACCTTCTACCAAACTCTTGTAGACACACATGCACATATACATATTCAAACACACCCCACTCAAAGTACATGCATATATACTATTTTTTTTTTTTTTTTTTACACGTTCATCACACAATTTTTTTTTTACTTTGTTCATTTTTTATTTTACCTGATCATAGATTATCCTGCTTATACAAATTTTAAATTAAATTTAGAAATAAAATTAACTAAGTAGAACTAATTGTGTGATGAATGTGTAAAAAAAAGAAAAAGTATATGTGCATGTACTTTGAGTTGAGTGTGTTTGAATATGTGTGTGTGTGTGTGTGTGTGTGTGTGTGTGTGTGAGAGAGAGAGAGAGAGAGAGAGAGAGAGAAGGGTGCATCACTCTTCGACCTGGCACCTATAGATGAACACTTCACAGGTAGTTTTGGTGATTGTAAATCATTCTCATCAAATGCTATTGAGCTTTAAATTATGGCATTTTTTTGTATGATCCAATACAGTAGTGAAATACATAGCAATCTTTACATATTACTTGACAGTTTATTTGGAAACACTTTACAGTAAGGTTCATAATGTATTAACTAATGTGAACTATCCATGAGCAACACATTTGTTGTTGTATTTGTTAATCTTTGTTAACGTTAATAAAAATACAGCAGTTCATTGTTCATGTTACTTCACTGTGCATTAACTAAAGTTGACAAATACAACTCTTGATTTTAATAATGTATTAGTAAATGCTGGAATTAACTTTAACAAAGATTAGTAAGTGCTGTAGAAGTGCAGTTCATTGTTCGTTCATATCAACTATTTAATATAAAGTGTTACCTTTTATTTTAATAAACATCAAAAATCTAAAAGGTTTGCATTATACCTGACACCTAGATGAACAATTTACAGTTGGTTTTGTGACTAAGTCATTCTCTTTAAATGCTATTGAAGGTAGAAACGTTAATACATAATGTTGTAACTTTAGAGACAGTCCCTAAATTTGCGAATATCATAATCAAACGTTCAGCGTCAAATCAACTTAATGCCAGTATCTGCTTTCTTGGAGCCTATATAGTCTAACCTACATCACAAATGAGGTGCGAGTTTGGTCTTTTATATCACTGTACGAGTCCATTAAGCTGTGTTAAGAGTTTATATGTCCTGATGGCAGCTATGACGGATGAGGGAAGCCCTAGTATTACAACACAGCGCTGCGATATAAAGTTAAGGAAACTAAACAACAGAGAGAAATATATGTCTATCTCAGATTTAACGTTTGATCTATACACCAGCATCGGGCAATAACGTTATCTTGTTCACTGGAGAGAAAGCTGTAGCTACACTGGGAAAGTAAGCGTAAAGACACTGAATTAAACATAAATGCAGCTTTTGTGTCTTTATCAGCTTTTCTGCATTTATACTGGCCCTGATAATCATCACACATTCACTTACCGCTTGCTCTAATTCTGTAAATCTGTTTTTATGAATGAATGATGACTTACTAGCCGTTGCTCGTCTTCCTAAACAGCCGCTAGCGGCACCTGCTGGTGAAGAAGACCAACAGCAGATAGAGATGATGCATCGGCACTCTACTGCTCTTCCTGCAGTTCCCGGATGTGAAATGTTGAATTTTCTGCCGAATTTGAGCCACTGAATTTGTGGAAGCGAATTTGTAAAGCGAAATAAAATGGACTGAAAATTGCTAGTTGAATTTTATAGGTTGTATTTTTAAACATGAATGAATATTTTGGAAGTGAAATCTAAAAGGTGAATATGAATTATTGAATTTTTAATAATGAAAATGTGTGTGAAATATTTTTAATTGAAATATTCACAGCCTAAATATACGACCATGTTGAATTTCAGCCCATAAAAATGCAAGCCTTAAAAATACAGTGCATCTAAATGCAAGTACAGCTAATGTAATGCATATTTTTTTCAAATAGTGCAATTCAACAAGCTTTTTATTTCAAAAACATTTGGCATTATTTTACTTCCATAGTTTATGCACTGTTTAAGGCAAGCGTGAGCTCCATTGGCGGGGAGCGCGAGCATTTAAAGGGGCATTTCTAATGATGCCCCAAAATATGCAGTTAAAAAATGAATTTAAAAAAATCTATTGGGTATTTTGAGCTGAAACTTCACAGACACATTCAGGGGACACCTCATACTTATATTACATCTTGTAAAAAACGTTTGATGACACCTTTAATAAATTATATTTTACTATATATTCACATATAAAACAGTTATTTTAAATTATAATAATATTTCACAATATTACTGTTTTTTTTGTATTACTATTTTTAATCAAATATATGCAGCCTTGGTAAATTAGTAAAAATATATATTTATACACACACACACACACACACACACATTTGTTTTTGTGAAATGTGGGGTCATTCCATAGGCGTAATGGTTTTTATACTGTACAAACCGTATTTTCTAATCCCCTACACTACCCCTACCCCTAAACCTACCCATCACAGGAAACTGTGCACACTTTTACTTTCTCACAAAAACTCATTCTGTATGATTTATAAGCCTTTTGAAAAGTGGGGACATGGGTAATGTCCTCATAAGTCACCCTCTCCTTGTAATACCTATGTCATACCCATGTCATTATACACATTTGTGTCCTGATATTTCACAAAATTGCCCCCCCCCCCCACACACACACACAATTTTGATGGATAGATAGATTAGATACAAACATATTGATATTGATATCAATTTTCCTTGTGAGGACCAGCAAAAAGTCCTCACAAAGTAGGGATTCTCAAGTTTTACTATCCTACATTTGGTCTCCACAATGTATTATAAACCTGTACACACACACACACACACACACACACACACACACACACACACACACACACACACACACACACACACACACACACACACACACACACACACACACACACACACACACATTAAAATAATCAATCAATGCTACAAATAAATGTAGGTATCACAATATTCTAATTCATAGCATGAAAGTGGACATTCACTTTGATATTGGCTAAAAAATTACATTAAACAGTGTTAATAATTTATTACTTCTTTTAAAGATTAACTGTTAGATGGATGATAAAGGTAACCTAATTGTAAAAAAAATAAGGAAAATTAGCATTATCAATTAAATGTCCAATAACTAATAATACAAATAAAAAATAAAATAAGAGTAATATCAGCTGATAACCGATAAGATGCACACACACTTACTCTTACAAGAAACATCTCACCTATATAAGCCAAACGACACTTCTGTGGCACCGCCACACTGCCTCCAACATGGTAGAACCTACGGGCCAAAAGAGACGCCACGTTGGCCACGGCCGAGCGCTCTGATGTCACAAAAATGGGTCCCGTGCCATTAAAACAAAAAAGTGACCGCTCAAAACTGAGTGTCATCATTCTCTCCTGCTCACTTCCCTTAAGACTGCAAGTTGGATTCTCTCTGATTGTCCACTACTAACACCCACTTCTTTACCCAGAACCCCTCACTCCACCCTCTCTTTGGTCATCTATCTTCCATCCCGCCAGCTATTCACACGGACCCTTTGAACCTTTGTGACAGTAAAAAGCAGTACCGAGCAGGGATTTACACAGAATGGCTAATGTATTGTTGTGCATGATGGTAAGGCTTTGAACAGATGTGTTTTTGTCCTAGAGGGTCAAAGTGAGCAGCGTAAGTAATGGAGATAAAGCAGATAATATTAATGGTATGACATAACACGAGTACAACTTAGTGTGATCCCACAAAATCCAATGGGTGTTTTTTGTTCTCAAAAGGACATTTGTGGTCATAGGGCACGTTAAAAAACCATTGCATTGCGAAAAAAGATGTAAGATCTAAAGTGAGCTCTTTGAAAAACCTAAGATTCAACTTTCAAATGTGGGTGGATCTCTCTGAGGTCCAATGCCTTATGGAATAGAACTGTAGGGGAAGCCACTAATTTATTGAAAACTCCTCCATTCCTCATGATATCAGCTGAACATCCACTATAAATCATTCAGTCTCACAAGTTGCAATATGAATGCATTTCTCTGACGTCTTCACATCTTAAAGTCCTTTGCGTCCTCCTCGTTTTCTCTCACTCTTCTTTTCTTCTTCACATGCTAGAGTGAAGATGCATTCATCCACATAAGAAATTGTATTAGTCCGTCGCTCTGCTTTTTGACCTATGTGTCCTGACCGCTGGTCAGATGCAGGAAGATGTCCATCTCAGGCGCAGCAGGCAGATGGCCTGTAATGTGGCATTTAAACTCTCTTGACTCCAAAGACTCTTTCGAGGTTAGAAAAGGGGAAGGATTAAATGGACAGTATGTCAGGAGAATCTGGGTGCTCCGCTCTTTAACCAAGCATTTTTTAGAGTGAAAACAAAATTCATTTTTGGCCGAACTATCCCTTTAACAACAGTGTGCTCTTTTTATGCAAGTCTGTACTGCCAAATATCACACACTAGACAGATTTTAGTTCTTCTATTATTAATTTGAAAACCTGTCAGAGTATTCAGAAAAGCTGGAGGTACATCTTGTGGGAGTAGATGGGAACTAATTAAAGAGCAATAATGGCACCCTTGAGAGAAGGCAGATCCCCAATGTCCATGCACCAAATGGTGGATCCAAACAAAGGAAAAAAAAACGTATTGCATCTTCTCTGTCTTAATTAGAAGCAATGCTGATATTACTGCCTTCACTCCTCATTCTGCACGCTTTCAACAGGAACCCCACAGAGCCCCACAATCTATCAGAGCAAAAATAACTGTGCAGAATCTTAATATATTCATGACTGCTGCTCTGACAGCATTCCCTCGTATTGACATCAAAGAAGCACTGGCGTTAGGGGAGATGCTCAGGAAGGTACTGGGCCAATTGGGGAAGCCCCTCCCCTTTGCCATTTTCCTTTAACCAGCACCAGGATGGAGCCGAGCTGATACGGATATCTCACAGAACAGAAACGAGTACCCCTGTGAACTGTCTAATCTCCTCCACTTCAGAGAGAATGGCCATGGAGATGCATTGAATGGAAATTTGCTTCCAGCTTGGCTCTAATGGTGCTTGTTGCGGGAATGAAGCCTACATTAGGTTATACAGAGTGGGAGGCCTATGGCTACATTCAATCTCAAAATTACAAGTCATGTCCGTTATCTTGAACTGAACTTGGAGCTACTCTCGCCTAGATGTCTTATTAAAAAAGCAGTAGGGGCTACTGCACATCTCAAAAACAACCTCTTAGTTTAACTCGATACACCAAGTTAATGCATTAACCATTAATAGAAGATTGTTGAATAGATAGATTGAATAGATAATAGAATAGATTCATTTAATGCAGTAAACGATTTCTAAAAAAAACGCTGTTAAAAGTGGACTGGACCGAGGAACACAACACATTTGTAGCCAATCAGCAGTAGGGGGCGTGCCCACTCATGATGGGGGAGGAGAGAGAGTGAGCCAATCAGCAGTAGGGGGCGTGCCCACTCATGATGGGGGAGGAGAGAGTGAGCCAATCAGCAGTAGGGGGCGTGCCCACTCATGATGGGGGAGGAGAGAGTGAGCCAATCAGCAGTAGGGGGCGTGCCCACTCATGATGGGGGAGGAGAGAGTGAGCCAATCAGCAGTAGGGGGCGTGTCTTATCATGATGGGGGAGGAGAGAGAGTGAGCCAATCAGCAGTAGGGGGCGTGTCTTATCATGATGGGGGAGGAGAGAGTGAGCCAATCAGCAGTAGGGGGCGTGCCCACTCATGATGGGGGAGGAGAGAGTGAGCCAATCAGCAGTAGGGGGCGTGCCCACTCGTGATGGGGGAGGAGAGAGAGTGAGCCAATCAGCAGTAGGGGGCGTGTCTTATCATGATGGGGGAGGAGAGAGAGTGAGCCAATCAGCAGTAGGGGGCGTGTCTTATCATGATGGGGGAGGAAAGAGAGTGAGCCAATCAGAAGTAGGGGGTGTGTCCTCTCATGATGGGGGAGGAGAGATTGAGCCAATCAGACGTAGGGGGCATGTCCTCTCATGATGGGGGAGGAGAGAGTGAGCCAATCAGCAGTAGGGGGCGTGTCTTCTCATGATGGGGGAGGAGAGAGAGAGCCAATCAGCAGTAGGGGGCGTGCCCACTCATGATGGGGGAGGAGAGAGTGAGCCAATCAGCAGTAGGGGGCGTGCCCACTCATGATGGGGGAGGAGAGAGTGAGCCAATCAGACGTAGGGGGCATGTCCTCTCATGATGGGGGAGGAGAGAGAGTGAGCCAATCAGATGTAGGGGGCATGTCCTCTCATGATGGGGGAGGAGAGAGTGAGCCAATCAGAAGTAGGGGGCGTGACCACTCATGATGGGGGAGGAGAGAGAGTGAACAAGAGCGAGATTTGAAGAAAGACTGTAGAAAGAGAGATGGCTGAGAGACATTACAAAAGAGAAAAGATCAGAGGAAAAAGAAGGTGATCAGGCAAGAGCTTTAGGACCTGTGTTAATATTAGAAAAGCTTTCTAGTACTGGAGAGGTTTTTAAGTTTTCTCAACTTCTGATTTTTTATAGTAAATGCAGGAAAGGAAAGGAAAGGAAAGGAAAGGAAAGGAAAGGAAAGGAAAGGAAAGGAAAGGAAAGGAAAGGAAAGGAAAGGAAAGGAAAGGAAAGGAAAGGAAAGGAAAGGATGTACGTAGGTGAGGCCTGGAAATAAAGGAAATACTGCAGTGAATCATCATTATCTGAGAGGGAAAGCACATTTTTGACATGAAAGACCTATTTTCTCTATGCGGGGGAGTAGCAAACAGTCACTGCAGTCAAAAACATACATAAACTCATAAATGGCAGGAGAGCAACCTGTTGGCATAATATTTTCAATAAAAGAGAACAAGGTCATTCCTTTGTGTGCAGAGACCAAACCACTTTTATTATTTATGCTGGTATTTTTCATACATTAGTAATGCCACAATCAATCTTTGTTTGTTTGTATCATGGTATTTTAAGCACAGATGCCATAACAAGATTTAATTTTGTTTGGCCAAGATTAATTTATTGATATTCACACTTTTCTGTGATAAATTTCACCATTGAATAGCACCTAAATCTGTAATGATAACTAAAAATCCTTTGCCTCCAGAAGTAAAGTAAGAAAAGCACAGAAGGAATGGCTCACACCTGCATAAACACCTTTACGGTCCATTACATTAAGCATTGTATCATCTCAGGCAGGTGCAATAATAGCAAGTGCTAAAATGTAACACTATGCAACCAAAATTTCCTTGGTTTTGAATTGCTGGTGTCTGTGTATGTGAGTATTACATTTTCAATAAATCCCGCCTCTTTTTTTGTGCATGAACAAAATTATGCCATTAAAGGGAAGACTAATTAAAAAGTAAGAAAACAGCTCAGCTAGATATCACTACTTTATTTCACAGCAAAATCTACACTCCAAAAAATGCTGGGTTAAAGCATTAGTTCACTTTCAAATGAAAATTAGCCATCCTAGGTGTATATGACTTTCTTCTTTCTGATGAACACAATCAGAAATATATTAATAAATATCCTGACGCATCCGAGCTATATAATGGCCGTGAGCGATACCAGTGAGTATGAGTAAGAAAGTGTCTCCATCCCAACATGTTCTCCAACCAATACGCCTATATAAGTCGTTTTTCATTTCCCTGAAATATGACCCATAGGAGTGTTTACTAAAGTGGCGCCCCTATCGACAACAGGACACTTTCATTTCAATGCATTGTTCCCTTTTATCTGCGTCTTATTTCAGGTTTCGCGTAGCTCAATTGGCAGAACATTGCAATAACAATATGTAATCATGAGATCATGAGATCATGGGATAATGCGATCGTGGGTTTGATCCCAGGGAACACATGTGCTCATAGGTTAAGGGATGGGGTGGGTGTAGTTGTTAATAAAAAAATGAGTTTTGCTAAATGGAAATAGGATAAATGGTGTAAAAAGTCCACACATTGCATTTAAATGAACACGCGTTTTGATTGGTAATGTCATTTCATGATGACAGACGTAACACGACACTGTCATTATTTTTACGCCATTATTTTTACATGACTTTAAAACGTAAATATAGGTTGTAATAAGGTGCTTGAAAAACGACCTATAGGGTCGGTTTTTTTTGGAGGACAGTCTCCTCCATCCACATGCATCCATCATGAACATATTCCACATGGCTCCGGGAGTTAATAAAGGCCTTCTGAAGTGAAGCGGTGCGAAATATATCCATATTTAACAAGTAAAATACCATTAAACTTACGAAGAAAGTGTAAACTGGCGTCAAGTAAAGATCTTTTTTCTGTAAGTTGAACAGCGTAAAGTAAGCTTTGAGAACTGCAAGAGTTTTACACTTTCTTTTTAAGTTGAATACGGAAGGTCTGGCGGAAGCTAGATATTTTACTTCATAACTTGTTAAATACAGATTTTTTTTTTTTACACAAACGAATCACTTCGCTTCAGAATGCCTTTATTAACCCCCTGGAGCCGTGTGGAGTATGTTTATGATGGATGGATATGGATGGAGACACTTTCTTCAGCTCATACTCACTGGTATCGTTCACTGCCATTATAAAGCTCGGATGCGTCAGGATATTTATTAATATTTCTCCGATTGTGTTCATCAGAAAGTCATATACACTTAGGATGGCTTGAGGGTGAGTAAAGCTTGGGCTAATTTTCATTTGAAAGTGAACTAATCCTTTAAAAACAACCCAAGTTGGGTTGAAAATGGATAAACCCAGCGATTGGGTTAAATGTTTGACCCAACCTGCTGGGTAGTTTTATTTAACTCAACTATTGTTTAAAAAGTACTGTATTGCTTGCTTAAAATGAACCCAAAATAGGTTGGAAATTAACATTTATTAATATGTTTAACAAATGAACATTTATTAATAAGTTTAATTGATAATAATGAAACAATAAACATTTATAAAATTGCTTATTAATAAATGTTCACCTTTTGATTATTATTGTTGCCTCTAGTAATTATGTGTCTGACTTTTAATTTCCAACCTTTTTTGGAGTCATTTTTAAGCCAGCCATATAGTTATTTTTAAACAATAGTTGAGATAAAAATAAAACTAGCCAGCAGGTTGGGTCAAACATTTAACCCAACTGCTGGGTTAAAACAACCCAATTGCTAGATTTGTCCATTTTCAACCAAACTAGGGTAGTTTTTAACCAGAGTGTAACTTGAAATGGCCTGAAAACATGATGACTGTTTTTTTTTTAAGTGAACAATCAGCTTGGTGAAATTAAAGGTACATCTTCATGTCACATATTAATATATATTAATATATTGATAACATATACATTATTATTATTATTATTACAACTGCTATTTAGAAATATCAGAAACTCTGCCAGATACCTAAAACATTAACTGACCCCATTCCCCATAAAGCATGCTTTTAAGGATGGGGTAAAAATCTCATTCCATTTTACTGCTCCAAAATACCGATGGAAACGCGTAATGGTTTTAATATAATTAGTGTCACAAAAAGACCGAAAGTCAATTATTAAATCAGAGCATTCAGTTTCACAGCTTGGGAGCTGAATAAATGGCAAACATTCAATTAGCCTCAGCCTGTAGATTCGTGTTTTGGAGCGGCTTCCCACAGAGTACAACAGCATTCCTCTGAAGAACCCTGGACAGCTCCTCTCACAGCGCTCAAAGTCATGCGTGCGCAAACACCAGCCCATCTCATATCATATTAGACTTAATCTAACATCTAATTGGTTAGACTTAATATACCGATCAGAAAATGAACAACAATTTAAAAAAAAAAATGCACACATGCCAGAACATAAATCAATTATGTGACTGATATTGCATGACTCACCCTTCTCCAAACTGATATTTCTCAAAACTTCCAGCTCCGCCATTATAGTTGATAACAGGTAAACACCGCATTAAGACCGAATCCCTCTCGGCACGGCGATCAGAAAACAAGACGCGCGCTTCGGAATGCAGGTGTCACTGCACTCTTCCATTAACCAAATCTGTAACATGACACCCTTCATCGGGATTTTCTAAGCAGTTACATTCTAATAAACAGTTCCTGGCTGTGCATTTTAAATAAATCATTTAAAGAAATCCATTTGATTCGTGTAATCAAAGCGCGCGGAAAGGAGCTCTCCAATCTCAGTGCGGTGCGCGCGCTTCTCTTCTCTCACTCGCGCTCATATGACTCTCATCTCTGCACGAGGCATTTCTGCGCTTCTTTTCTGCACATATTCTCATGCGGGAGGGAGGAGGGAAGACGAGGGGAGGTGGGTGTTATGAAAGCGATTAAGGGGTCAACGGAACATACACAAGTGAGACTTTCTTTAATTCAAACTAAACGCAAATTACTCGTAGTTCACCTGAGGCGCATGTCATTATGAATGGAAGTTAAAGGGATAGTTATCCCCAAAATCCTGTAATTCCTTCAAGTCGTTCTAATCCCTTATGACTTTCTTTCTGTCGTGGAGATCTTTTTAGGCAGAATGACTCCAAATAATGAGACTGTCATTCTGCTCCACTTCTTCTTCTCTATCCCATAAAAGAATGAAAGTCATACAAACTTGGAACAACATGAGAGTCAATATTTGACAGACTTTTCATTTTTCTGTGAACTTTTGGCTTTGATGTTCTTTAGCAAAATGTAATTCAGTAAATTCAATAAAACTACCATTTTGTTATAGGTAGAATTCATGGGACATTTGTTGACACTGATTTATAAAACATGTCCCAATTTACTTGAAATCACCTTATCTTGCAGGTATAAACCGATTAAAACACCATCTGATTTAGTTTTACCTCACGTTTCTGTGATAAATGATCTTTCTCATCACATCATTACAGATGAATGCGCATTGACACGCTTTAGAGCTATTAGAGTCAAGCGGAAGGTTTCTAAAAGATTAATAATCATAATTTAATTCTCATTAATCTGAATGTTGCTGCTGACGGTGAGAGGAAATATGATGTTGAGACATGTGAAGTGTTAACAGATTTTCAGCAATGGATTACTTTATTCTCCATGCAGGCACAAAATGGCCTACATTACACATTTACCACAAACTGTTAACAAAAGAATGATTGTTTCCAGTGCTTTTCTTAAAAGAACAGTTCACCCAAAAATATCCTGCCATTATTTACCCGTGTCGTTGCAAACATATGACATTCTGTCTTATGCGAAACACAAAAGATGTTTTGTAGAATGTTCACAAAGCTCATTTCCATACAATTTAAAAATACAAGTTCCAAAATGGAACAAAAAATACCACAAAAGCATAATAAAATTAGTAAATGCACGCTCAGAAATTTTGTGTAAAATCTACAGAACTTTACTGGCCATTTTAGTCAAGTTTTCACAAGCGTACTGATAAAAACTTGGTTTTTATTGCATGTTTACAGTATTGGAAAACACAAAAATAACTGTATTTCTACAGTGCAGTGTAGAGTTTTTTTATACTTGTTGGTTTTATCTGTGCTACTGAACTTATTTTTGGTTCACTTTTAGCAGATTGTGATGTTCGTATATGTTGTTTTTTTTATTTTTTGAGTGTCACCATTGTTGTGTTTTGTATGTCGAGTACTGATGTGTATCATTGGGTGATGCACAAGCAAAGAAAAATTTAAAAATCATGTGTTGCAAGAAAATGTCACATCTTTCAAAGATGTATCTCAGCACTATTGTTCATCTTCCTTACTAATCTTCATATTCCTGCTAAGAATAGTTTGACTAACTTAAAATCAGCCAATTAGATTTTTCCTATTTTAAATGTTTTCATTTCCCACACTTCTGACTTAGCTAGATCAGAAATTTTAATATGAATATGCAAGGAACACTGATCACCATTGTGATGAACAATTACCAGTTTATACATTTATAATGTGAATTCACATAAAACAAGAGCAAATTACTGTGATGTTAGCATCATTCTACTGTTGATTCACAGTAATTGGTTAGAAAATGAGCCAGCATGCATTGATTTCACAGTCAATTTCTGATGACAATAATTTATTGTAAAATAATACTCTTTAATCCTGTAAATTCCTGGCAATTTGTTTTACAGTTATGAATATAACGTTCAAAATAAAAGCATTTATTTGAAACAGAATGTTTTTGTAACAATGTAAAAGTCTTATTTTGTCACTTTTGATCAATTTAATGCATCCTTGCTGAAATTAAACTTTCAGTGTATGTATTTGGTTACTGATGTCAAACCTGGTGAAATGTGTTTGACAATACAAGAGTGACAGCCACAATCAATCAATATATGTTTTTGCTGAATGGAAACAAGCAGCGTGAAAATTCTGCAAAGTCTCTCCTTTTTTGTTCAACAGAAGAAAGAAAGTCAAAGTGGTACAACATAAAGGTATGCAAAAAATGGCAGAATGTTTTCTGCTCCTTTTTAAATTTGGTGTAATATCTGAAAAACTTTCAAATCAATGATTACGATTGTATCTAATTTATTCCATTAAAATGTTTACATTTGCTTACATGCTGCCATCACCTCTATCCTAAAATGGCTGTTAAATGGCCCCAATTATGCTAATTATTTATTTACAATTATGCTATTATGCCTAATTTTGTTTTGGTGTTTTCTAAAACAGTTTTACATGCATCCAATACCAAAGAACACTTTCATTTTCTCATAATATACATTGCAGCATCAGTTCTTTCCTCACAGTGTCTGACACAGTTTGATAAAGGATCAGTCTCTCTAAAACCTGCTCTGCTCTGATTGGTCAGATGGCTGGCCAAGTCTGTTGTGATTGATCTACTGTGTGTCGGAAATTAAACGCATTATCATATCTGAATCTCAGAACACTTGTTACACAGTGATATGAACAGTAACAATGGTTTTACCGTATCAATTCCAGCACGAGTCCTCATTCTCATGCAATGTGGATTCACAGTGCAGAAAACAGCATCTTCTTGACATATTGACAACATTACATGATGCTACAACATGTTGCTTCTCAGATACACCTACAGCGTTTGAGGGCGGGGCAAAGTATACATCATTCGCAGAATGCCAATGAAAACCATAGAGCGGCATAATGCAAATTTACCTATGTAGACGTTACGGAAGTGAGACTAGATGACTCGCTTCAGCAATTCACAATCGATTCTTTCTTTTAGGACACAATAACTTTATATGACATTTTACCTTCACAAACAGCTATATTGCACACTTCATGAAAGGAAATATAGGAGCAACTTAAAATATGCTCAGTAACAAGTTGAACATGCTCACTCAGAGAGTTTCAATTGGCGAGCACACCACTGTGAAGCCTCCGTCACACTCATCCATCACGCCACATCAGTGACAGACCGAAATAAAGCCTTGTAAAATATGAGCAAGTCTGGATCGCATCGCCGATTCCTTAGAGGGTTTCATATTCACAGCATGTAAATAAGCTGAATATGCGGCTTAAGGTGCTAAATGTAAAATAGAGCATTGCTGCTCACTGAAAAACAGTCTAAAATAAAAATATGTAGAGTGATGTAGATGTTCTCAGAGCTGTAAAGTGGTTTGGAATGAAGCTGATCAATATCGTCTGAGGAATCTGTTGTGTCAGGACAATGTTAGGCTTCCCGCCCTGCTCTATTCATGTATTGTGTGGCAAGAAAATGTGCATGAGGTGTGAGCGCTATCAGATTGGGCTGGCGAAGCATTACTGGGAGAATCTTAGCACTAATCTATCATATAATCAATTTATACACTGACACATGACACAAGCAGCTCTCGGTTTTATTATACACAACCTGATTCACATAATACCTCTAAGCAATGATCCACTTAAACTCCATTTCACTTCATCTTTACTCATTTTTCTGTTTCATTCCTATCTCCTCCTCCACCATCATTGCGCTAGCCATCTGAGACAAATGAGCAAGCAAATGACAATGAAACGAGTGACACATTGGAAACCAGTGCAATATAAAGAAGGACCTGTGGAATTGGGAAGCAACCACAGGTTTTATTAAATGAAATCTCTTGATTTTTCTATTTTCCAGGCAGGTTGATCCATCTCTGGCTGCGGGAGCAGCGAAAACGTTTAAAGAATGAGAGTAAATTACTGCAGCAGTTCAGCCCAGCAAGCCACACTGGAAGAGCCAGACAAAACAGAGTCAGACAGACAGGCGGTCTGCGTTTCACAGGGCTGATAGACATCATGAATCAACAGCCCAGCCACTAGACAACAATCCCACCTCTCTCAGAGGAATAAACACGTCGCCATGCCACCAATCAACTGCATCTTCGACTTATCAATATCTGGCACTAGAATATGGGTATGGAAGGTCTACTTAAGCATTAATGCAGATTATAATGATCTCGAAAGGGGTCATTGATGAACATGACGGCACATGCTAGTGGATGAGTTGAATCAACTCCACAGCAACTACATACATTTATCCACTAACCAATCAGAAACGTCTAAAAGTTGTAACTTCTTCCTGAGTCTCTCCATCAATGTCGACTCCGGTTTGAACAATGTAAGGCTGAACACCGTTACTGACAATCCTCATTTTGGCTGCGTGAGATTCTCCAGCTTTGTTGTTGTTGAGCTGTTAAAGCTCCGCCCTCTTCTGGAAAGGGGGCCGGGAGCAGCAGCTCATTTGCATTTAAAGGGACACACACAAAAACGGCGTGTTTTTGCTCACACCCAAATAGGGGCAAATTTGACAAGCTATAATAAATGATCTGTGGGGTGTTTTGAGCTGAAACTTCACACACACATTCTGGAGACACCAGAGACTTATATTACATCTTGTGAAAATTGGCATAATCTTCAGCTAGTTAGCTTGAGATCCTTTCCATCTAAACTATTTATTTCTTTTAAGACTAGCAGTGAATGTTTTATGAGCATTACGATAATCTCTCTCTCTTAATTTACGAGAAAGAACCATCTGAATGTCACACAGAGCTGAAGCACAACTAAAACAATGCTCTTCCACAAAATCCATGCAGTTTCATTTTTCAACCACTAGACGGCCAAAGGTTACATAGTGTACCTTTAAAGAATGAGTTCACTTTCAAATTAATTATTCAAAAATAATTTACTCACCTCCATGTCATCCAAGATGTTCATGTCTTTCTTTCTTCAGTCGAAAAGAAATTAAGGTTTTTGATGAATACATTCCAGGATTATTCTCCATATAGTGGACTTCAATGGGGTTCAACGGTTGAAGGTCAAAATTACAGTTTACAGTGATCCCAGATGAGAAATAAGGGTCTTATCTAGAGAAACCATCGCTCATTTTCTTAAAAAAAAAAAAAAAATTAAAATTATACGTTTTAACCTTAAATGCTCATCTTGAGCTAGCACTCTTCTTCTTCTCTATTAGAATTCCAGCAGTATAGACGCTGCTAAGTGTATTACTGCCCTCCACAGGTCAAAGTTTGAACTAAATTGTCATATACAATATGCTACTGCAAGTATATAACAATTAGTTTAAACTTTGACCTGTGGAGGGCAGTGATACACTTAGCAGTGTCTACGCTGACGGAATTCTAATAGAGAAAAAGAAGAGAGCTAGCTCAAGATGAGCATTTATTGTTAAAACTTATTTATTTTGTTTAGAAAATGAGTGATGGTTTCGTTAGATAAGACTCTTATTCCTCGTCTGGGATCATGTAGAACGTTTTGAAGCTGCACTGAAACTGTAATTTTGACCTTCAACCATTTGGGCTCCATTGAAGTCCACTATATGGAGAAAAATCCTGGAATGTTTTCATCAAAAACCTTCATTTCTTTTTGACTGAAGAAAGAAAGACATGAACATCTTGGATGACATGGGGGTGAGTAAGTCAGGAAATTTTAATTTGAAAGTGAACTAATCCTTTAAGTCAAAAATATGATTTAGTAATATATGAATTGAGACAGACCCACAAAAGCAACTTTTAAGGGTTATATCAGGACGAAATAGCTCCTTAAAATGACAATCATGTGTTACTCAAAAAGACAGCATTTCTACACTTTTTGACCAATTACTTTCCATTATTTTCCGGTTGTTTGTAGGTATTTTTAAGAATCATTTTATAGAGGTCACACTTACAAGAGTAATTTCTAGTAAAAGAAATTGTTCATAATTGGCCATAACTAAAAAAAATAGAAACAATATCGGTAATACTTATTAAAAAAAATAATAGGCATAAAAAAAATAAAAAAAAGAAATCAATACTTTTATTTAGCAAGAACACATACAGTAAATTGAACAAAAGTGACAGAAAAGACATTTGTAAAATTCTATTTCAAATAAATGCTGTTCTTGTTTTGAACTTTCAAAAGATTCTTATGAAAGAATCCTGAAAAAGTGTAAAAACATTTTAAAATTCTCAGCGACCTCAAACTTTCCCATGACATTATAAAATGTTATTAATTTTCGTGGGAAAATGTATTATTACATGCATTATAGAAGTTTCCATTTAATTTACATGCCTTTTTTTTTTTTTTTTAAATGACTCGAAAAAAGTCTTTCTTGGTTAAACTGCAATGAAGCTCATTTTGATCTTTAATAAATGGAAGAACATCTATCATCTTTCCCAAGCCATCAGAATATATTCAGCAGCATGCAAACCATTTAAAGCATCTGATAAACATGCAAAGATCTGAGGTGTAGCGTTACGTAGGCTGTATAGCATTTAATAATGAGAGTTTATTGCCAGGCTCGTAGCACATCTGTCAATATTCCCTCCTCTCCTCCTGTCTCTCCAATCTGTATGTAAGCACTCTGGACAAATTCCTTCATTTTTCAAACCATCTGTAGCGATTTGTAAAAGGTACTGTAGTAATATTTCTGTCAAGCTGTCAGTTTTGTGTCCAGCGATGTGGCCTTGGGGACACAACAAATGCCATCAAGTCAAGGAGGATGGATTTCCTTTCCTTTCTGTACCGTAGGTGGCAATTCCCTGATGCTTTATTATCCTCATGACATGAGAGACAGCACCACCTTGTGTATACCAATACCAGTTGCAGTTGACGGTCAAGCAATCAAAGACCAACTTTCACATTTTTTAAGATCTGGAGCCTATATATCCATCTACAATATATCCATCATACAAGCATAAACCTACCATGGAAGATGCTGTTGTCAGTCAGAAAATGACGGCAATACTGTGGACTTCCATGCCTGTCCATCTTCCTGTAACTCATGATGGGATCCAGGAAGGATAGAGAGTGGAATATCTGTAATGGAGAAAAGTGTTATTACATATACAGTATGGCTTATTAAACAGTATTAGATGTTTATTAAAATACGCATGATGATATGATACTCATATGATTGTAAATGTTTTGACCCATAACAGCTAGAGGTTGGTGTTCAGTGTGAAGCCTGATCACACACGAGTCTCACATCTCGTCAGACACAAACGCTCTGATTGGAAATGACAGGTGCAGTCCTACAGTTACAACACTGATTGAACTGATGGGATTACAAGAGATTGTGGAGAAAGAGATGAGAGAGAGAATAAAAAGGAGTGTGTATGTGTGCTGGGTAGAAAGGGATAGAGAGGACTGAAGGTGACCTGAGATAGTTTAATGCAAATCCACTACAATTACAAATACATAATGCATTAAAGGTGTGAAACAATAAGATAAAGGTGATATATATCTTCAAGAATTTTTCTATTAAAATAGAAGACTGGTAACACTTTACATTAAGGTTCCCTTTGTAAAGGGTTTATAAAGGTGTTTGTTAATGAGTAATAAGTCATTTACAAATGCATTATAAATCATTAATAATGCAGTTATAACTGCATGAATAAAAAGGCGACTTTAATGCAATACCTGCCAAATAGTGAGCCGTTTTTAACTCACATGTTATAAATGCTTAATAAATGTATTTATTAACATATTTAACTCAAAAACAGATTTCTGGTTTATTTTATGATGCAGCAAAAATTGACTATCATAATTAGACTGAAGGTTGTTGTATTTGTGCTTTCTTATTAATATCTCATGACTGCCACTTGTCTTACTATGTTGCTTACCAGAAGTTTTTGTCTTACCCATGATACTCTCCAAAAAGGTCATGATGCCTCTCCACAGCAGTGTATAAAAACAAAATTATTGTTTTTTAAAGACAAAATTCCAACTTTATTTTGAAAATAAAACAAAAGATAATAACCATAACTTGATTAGATATTAAAGTCTGCGTGAACCGGAAGTTGCAAACGACTCTTCTCCAGTGTTGTGACGTATTTCCAAGTGAAACAGAATATTGAATAGAGGGCAGAGTTTTACTTTAGTGCTCCTCCTTTCCATCTCTCGCACTCCTCCTCTCCATATCTCACTCATAGCAGACGAACGGTTGCAGAAGAGTGCTTTACACGTTTTCAACCCAAGCCGTCAAACTGACGTTATCAGAGAAGGAATGCCATTCCAGACCAGAAGTAACTTTTTCAGATTTTGATTAAAGATTACTGTGACAAACAAGTTTTTTCTGTGTTTTAACTTGCACGGATTCATTGTTCACCACAAGACCCGTAATATGACCAGTAATAATATTAATGTAAAGTGAAAACCTGTGAACCATTTATTAATGAGTTATGAACATTAACAACCTATGAAAAGAAACCTTAATGTAAAGTGAAAACCTGTGAACCATTTATTAATGAGTTATGAACATTAACAACCTATGAAAGTGAACCTTAATGTAAAGTGGAAACCTGTTAACCATTTATTAATGAGTTATGAACATTAACAACCTATGAAAAGGAACCTTAATGTAAAGTGAAATCCTGTGAACCATTTATTAATGAGTTATGAACATTAACAACCTATGAAAAGAAACCTTAATGTAAAGTGAAAACCTGTGAACCATTTATTAATGAGTTATGAACATTAACAACCTATGAAAAGGAACCTTAATGTAAAGTGAAAACCTGTGAACCATTTATTAATGAGTTATGAACATTAACAACCTATGAAAAGAAACCTTAATGTAAAGTGAAAACCTGTGAACCATTTATTAATGAGTTATGAACATTAACAACCTATGAAAAGGAACCTTAATGTAAAGTGGAAACCTGTTAACCATTTATTAATGAGTTATGAACATTAACAACCTATGAAAAGGAACCTTAATGTAAAGTGAAAACCTGTGAACCATTTATTAATGAGTTATGAACATTAACAACCTATGAAAAGGAACCTTAATGTAAAGTGAAAACCTGTTAACCATTTATTAATCAGTTATGAACATTAACAACCTATGAAAAGGAACCTTAATGTAAAGTGGAAACCTGTTAACCATTTATTAATCAGTTATGAACATTAACAACCTATGAAAAGGAACCTTAATGTAAAGTGAAATCCTGTGAACCATTTATTAATGAGTTATGAACATTAACAACCTATGAAAAGGAACCTTAATGTAAAGTGAAAACCCGTGAACCATTTATTAATGAGTTATGAACATTAACAACCTATGAAAAGGAACCTTAATGTAAAGTGGAAACCTGTGAACCATTTATTAATCAGTTATGAACATTAACAACCTATGAAAAGGAACCTTAATGTAAAGTGGAACTCATTTAATGAGTTATAAACATTAATTACCTATTAAAGTGAACCTTAATGTAGTGTGAACACACGTTAATCATGTATTTATTAATTATTAATGTACACAGAAGATAATATCTTTTTCAGATGAAATATTTTATTTTTGATGAATGTCTCAGTAAACACAACTTTAAACTTGAAAAAAATAAAAAATCTTTTACAGCACAAAGTTACAGAGCATGACTTCTCATGAAAAGTGGCTTATGCAGGTAAACTTAAATTAAAACATTCAGAGAAACAATCAAGTATTCAGAAAAGATAATAAACATCACACCTATAAGCCAAACATATTTGATACAATTAAGCTGAATAAAGGCACCTAAATATGTATTTTTTTTAATTAACAGTTGTGTAAACCATTAAATCAATGACCTAATGCACCATTACAGAACATTAGCAGCATATTAATATGCATTTAATAGATATTTCTGATATGATAAAGGCCACTGTAACTTGAGTACGTTATTTGGCTTTGGTCATCCGTACAGTACATGCGCGGGTGCGCCGGAGCGGTTATTTGTTTAAGATAACTACAAACTAACACAGCGATTACTAATATAATATAAACACTAGAAAAACAAAGTCTGCGATTTCACCACAGTTAGCTTACCCATCAAATCAGTAAACACAAATTCCCTTCAACGCATGTTGGAACAGTACTGTGTAACTTCTTCTCAAAAGTGGCAAGGCTTTATTGAATGCTCACTAGCGCCAACTCCTGTCACACGCCAGAATCAACACGCATAGTGATGAGAACCCGAAAGAGAATAATAAAGTATACAGCCTACTACTACTGCGTATAATAATAATAATAATAATTATAAATAGAAGAAGAATGCATTGCTCATTATACATTATTGTCACATTTGGTGTAAAGAGCAGTCAGGGAGCAGGATTCAGATGAAGCATTTTTTTTATTATGAAGAAAGTTATAGAAAACTAGACATGACAATAATATATTAGGCTATACTAATATATACTCTTTATATATACTCTTTATATACTTATATACTCTGTATACTTATATACTCTTTCAGGGTTACATCACTAAGCATGCGTGTTCTGGCGTGTGACAGGAGTTGGCGCTAGTGAGCATCCAATAAAGCCTTGCCACTATCATGAGAAGAAGTCATGCAGTTACCAGGGCATGCTCTAAAGTAAAATTTGTGTTTAAAGTTACTGATTTGATGGGTAAGCTAACTGAAGTGACATTGCAGACTATGTTTTTCAAGTGTTTATATTATAATCGCTGTGTTAGTTTGTATATTATATGTTTATTCGCGGTGTTAGCTTTTTATATTAAATAAATAACCGCTCTGGCACTCCCAAAAATTACAGTATCCTTTATCATGATATCAAGAATAATTATTAATTGCTTATTAATATTTTAACAATAAAATATGTCACCAGGAAAAAAACAAAAGAGATCTGCGTCTGCTTTAATAAACACGATGCACACTACATTAAGGTTCACACAGGTTATTAATATTCGTAACTCATTAATAAATGGTTCACAGGTTTTCACTTTACATTAAGGTTCCTTTTCATAGGTTGTTAATGTTCATAACTCATTAATAAATGGTTAACAGGTTTTCACTTTACATTAAGGTTCCTTTTCATAGGTTGTTAATGTTCATAACTCATTAATAAATGGTTAACAGGTTTTCACTTTACATTAAGGTTCCTTTTCATAGGTTGTTAATGTTCATAACTCATTAATAAATGGTTAACAGGTTTTCACTTTACATTAAGGTTCCTTTTCATAGGTTGTTAATGTTCATAACTCATTAATAAATGGTTCACAGGTTTCCACTTTACATTAAGGTTCCTTTTCATAGGTTGTTAATGTTCATAACTCATTAATAAATGGTTCACAGGTTTTCACTTTACATTATTATTATTACTGGTCATATTACGGGTCTTGTGGTGAACAATGAATCCGTGCAAGTTAAAACACAGAAAAAACTTGTTTGTCACAGTAATCTTTAATCAAAATCTGAAAAAGTTACTTCTGGTCTGGAATGGCGTTCCTTCTCTGATAACGTCAGTTTGACGGCTTGGGTTGAAAACGTGTAAACCACTCTTCTGCAACCGTTCGTCTGCTATGAGTGAGATATGGAGAGGAGGAGTGCGAGAGATGGAAAGGAGGAGCACTAAAGTAAAACTCTGCCCTCTATTCAATATTCTGTTTCACTTGGAAATACGTCACAACACTGGAGAAGAGTCGTTTGCAACATCCGGTTCACGCAGACTTTAATATATAATAAAGTTATGGTTATTATCTTTTGTTTTATTTTAAAAATAAAGTTGGAATTTTGTCTTTAAAAAAACAATAATTTTGTTTTTATACACTGCTGTGGAGAGGCATCATGACCTTTTTGGAGAGTATCATGGGTAAGACAAAAACTTCTGGTAAGCAACATAGTAAGACAAGTGGCAGTCATGAGATATTAATAAGAAAGCACAAATACAACAACCTTCAGTCTAATTATGATAGTCAATTTTTGCTGCATCATAAAATAAACCAGAAATCTGGTTTTGAGTTAAATATGTTAATAAATACATTTATTAAGCATTTATAACATGTGAGTTAAAAACGGCTCACTATTTGGCAGGTATTGCATTAAAGTCGCCTTTTTATTCATGCAGTTATAACTGCATTATTAATGATTTATAATGCATTTGTAAATGACTTATTACTCATTAACAAACACCTTTATAAACCCTTTACAAAGGGAACCTTAATGTAAAGTGTTACCAGAAGACTTTTAATTACTTGCAAAACAATGAGGACCTTCTCATCTGAAGGATATAATTATTCTGTCCTCATGTGGTCTTCACTCATAAATCAGAGATATTTTAAGGGGGAACAGATGGATCACTCAAAAGAAAAAAAAATGAATGGGAGACATTGTAATGCTCAATACGGCAGCTGTAGGTTGGGGTGGGCGATATGGCAAAAATATCATATCACATTTTTTATTTATTTTATTTTTTCCAGACAGGATCCACAATATTATCACAATTTCATGTTGGTTTTTAAGACTATTTTGCAAGTCTCTGAGCAGTACAACCAAACTAATTTTCTTTATTTTAAAAATTTGGCTTACAAAGTAAAAAAAAATGTTGTTATCTTTGTTATTAAAAATAAGATGCAAATTACAAATAATAGGACAAATACAATATTTGGTATAAATGAAATAAACAGTGCTTTAATTTTTTTCAGCTACACTAGGTGAATTTAACAGTAGCATTCAAGAAGAAACGGAGATGAACAAATGAACAAAATAAAACTACATAAACTTTATTATATGAATTAAATATACACTGATTCTTGTTAAACTATACTGAAGTTTTTCAGTCTTTTGTTGTTTGATTATCATTAATGACACAAAAATGACAGGTTTATTAGGCTGCTGTCACTTTAAGACCAAATGCACATGTTAACCCTCCTGTTCGAACCGCCAACTCGAACGAGTCGGGTGCTCTTACGTTAATTTTTTTTTTTTTTAAATGACTCGAAAAGTCACAAAAAAATGAGTGGGACCATCCATACATTATCTGAACCTTTTTGGTTAAACTGCAGTAAAGCCAGGGCCGGATTGGGACTCATTTTTAGCCCTGGAGTTTCATGCCTTAGACGGACCCACTTTAATTCACGACTGACTATATTAAAATAATGTAATTAAAACAGTATGTAAGTATATAAAGTATTTAAAAAGTATATAAGTCTGCAATAGTGCACTGTTCTCATACAATTAATTGTATTTTTCAAAAATATCTTCAAATACCCATGATAGTACAAATGATAGTACAAAAAATGCTAAAATTTGATATAGAGTTATTTTTACAGTTATAATAATGATTTTATAATGTGATACCATTGATTAATTTTCTAGACATCTAGTGGCTGTAGTTAAAAATTCATGTTATTTTAATTTTAATTTAATAAAGTGTTTGCTTTCCAGTAGATGGCAGTAATCGTCCACTAAACCCAGGCACATTTTTCATGTCTATAACTATGAATGAAATTTAGAAATGTAGAAAAGTGGATTTAACATAGAATTTTGCTATTTTATATAAATGTATATACTTAAATTATTACAAATTGAGGCAAATAAATAACACAAAATACCATACATCCTACAAAATGGCACAATTTTACAGTAAAATATTAAAGTAGGCTATTACGTTTGTTTAAAATAAAAAGTTACATGTTACAAAATCACATTTTACTGTCTGGTTAAGCTAGTTGGACAGAAAAATGAATATTGTTGGCCAATGTGTAATATCATAGCAAGCAACATAACATAAGTGATAGGCCATATTTTATTATTTGCCTACTATTATTACGATATGAGTCAAAGGCATACATGCCTTTATGTTTTGCATGTTTTCCCCTCTTCCTTTTTATTTATTTACGTTACTTAAATCGGCCTCCGGTGGCTTAGACCTTTTGCCACTCGTATTGTTTTGAATGGGAGAAAGCGTAACGTGCAATATGGCGGAATAAGTCCCACCTTCTAAATAAGAGCCAATCGGCGACTGGTAAAGTCATCACGTCACTTCAGCGGCCGTTAGAATCACCGGTTTCTATGGAAACAGTCAGACTTTTTTTGTCATGATTCGAGCGTTTAGAAACCAAATTTATGAGCCGGTTCAGTTGTTGTTAGATTTCATTGGTGATTTCAAATATGAAATTTAATCGTAAGGTTGGCGAACAGTTTTGATGAATTTGATGTTTCCCCATTCAAAGAGATTACATGATGCCCAGGATGCCCGAGAGGCGTTTCAAAGATGGCCGCCGAGTGAAATGACTTGTCTTAAAGGGACTTTGTTTAGAACTTGTCCCGCTGTCCCTACAGACGTCACCTCATCCCTTCTTCTCGTATACTTTTGAGTGATTTGTCTTCTCAGAGCGCACACTCCGAGTCCCTCCCGACCAGGTTAATTTACCGACCGAGTGACGTGATATCATTGACGTTGCGTGCAAATGAGCGGTAAAAACCCGATCGCGCATTCGTTTGTTTGATCTGTAATGAATGAAAGAACAGCTAGTGTCTTTCTCAAGCCATCAGAATATATTTAGCAGCATGCAAATCATTTAAAGCATCTGATAAATATGCAAAAATCTGAGATGTAGTGTTAGTAGGCTGTATAACATTTAATAATGAGAGTTTATTGCCAGGCTCGTAGTATCTGCCAGTTTGAACCTAAAGATGAATTGCCGCTCACGCAGACAAAATATAAAACAATATGCACTTTGCAATTCAGAGGTGGAATAAAGGAATAAAGAGACCACAGTCTCTAGCGTAAGTTGCTAGAGCGCCTCTTGAGCGTCTCTTGAGATCAGGGGAGTGAGGTTTACATGCACAGCTCTTACTGGCCTACGTCCGTTACACACGGATCTAATATATCCGAAATGTTTGGCTGCATCCGAAATCACATACTCTCTTGAGTAAGTACTTATTTTCAATAATTACTTCACAACCATTAAAATAGCATGCTCTATAGAGTATGAGTGTGTTTGGTATGAATGTAAACTGGATGTACTACATTCGCCATGTTGTTACTGTCATGTGACCTACCAGCATCAGTTGTGTCACTTCACTGGCATTCACAAATCCTCTTCTGTGGCATCATGGGATAGTAAAGTGTCTATTGTGTGCACACTTCAGAATCTCACCAGAAGTAATAGGTCATCCAGGTACATTTTGCTGCCTCTTTTATGAGTACTGTGAATTCGGACATACTTTTTTTTGTCAGATACTGTTTTCCGCCTACTATATATAGTAGGGAAGTATGCTATTTCAGATGCAGCCATTCATTTAAGAGTTTAATAATCGACTGTGTTTATGTAAACCTCGGGTGTATTTGACAGTTTAAATGCAATAAGATGTGAAAGAGAACTTAGTTCAGTACTCACGTTATGTGCATTCTCAGAAAAGTTTATGTCAGAACAGACTGCGAATATAAAGTTTAACTGGCAAGGCTTTAAAATGCATGCAAAAAAAATAACTTGTTCACAATTGCACACCCCTAGCTTTAGAAATTAAAATAACTAAATAAGGTCAAATTTAGCCAGAGCTGTGGCACAGAGGATCCAGGTTTCCTCTCTCTCACCCTTTACTTTCCTGTCAGTTCTCAACTACTCTACCTATATAATAAAGAGAAAAGGCCACATACAAAAGAATAAATGATAAAGTTAAATTGAATGAATAATAAATTAATTAAATGAATGAATACATTAAATAAAAAATATAATTTAATTAAAAAAATGTTGAAAAAATTAAATGTAAATAAAAATATCAAACTTACTCAATATATACAAACACAGACTTGATTTCTTTAAAAACTGTTGTCAACTTCAATGCCTTCATCAGAAAGATATGTAAGTGCTACTTTATCCCCCTCTCTTTCCAAACCAGAAATTACATCCGAGAAACTCATTTCGGTTAGGATGACAATGTCATTTTGCTAGGAATAATTTATAATCAGACTCCTAAAACTGCCAGTTTGAAACCAAAGATGAATTGCCGCTCACACAGATAAAATATAATACAATACGCACTTTGCTTCCCATAATTCAGAGCTGGAATAAAGGGCCCGTGGAACAGAAACCATCCACTCAAACTAGAGCCCCCCACAAAGTCTATGCGTTTGAACCTGTGACCTCAGTCTGCACTAATTTCCTGAAACAAGCTGAAATCAGACACTACAGCAGGAGCCGACGGGGGTCTCGCTGTTTCCGGAACTTTCTCCCTCAGGATGTTCCCATAAATCACCAGCAGACGAACACGCAACAGGTGCTGCTGGAAAAAGAGCTAACAGAAGTAACGGAAGGGAGATGTAAATTAAATATGATTAGTTTAAAATGTACAATACTGGACAGATAGATTAGCAAGAGACTCCACGGGAGGTATGTTAAAGGGATATTCCCCAAAATAAAAATGTACTCCATCTTCCAGCCATCCCAGATGTATATGACTTTATAGATTGGTGCAGAGATGACATATTTTTATATATGGATGTTAGCATCCCCCTAGTTCCCTCGACAAAAACCCAATAGGATTTTTTCATTGACTTTTGGATTATTGCAGAAAATAAAGTCTGTGACTAACAAAAGCTTATGATTCTTACACATTTTGTTCATCATGGTAATTTTCACAAATGAACACAACTTTAATTTTGAAGCATAAATACAATCTAAAGTCAAAGTTTACACCATTACTGACAATCCTCATTTTGGCTGCGTGAGATTCTCCAGCTTTGTTGTTGTTGAGCAACCAAAGCACAAGCTGTTTAAGCTGCACCCTCTTCTGGAAAAGGGGGCGGGAGCAGCAGCTCATTTGCATTTAAAGGGACCCACACAAAAACGCTGTGTTTTTGCTCACACCCAAATAGGGGCAAATTTGACAAGCTATAATAAATGATCTGTGGGGGATTTTGAGCTGAAACTTCACATACACATTCTGGGGACACCAGAGACTTATATTACATCTTGCAAAAGGGGCATTATAGGTCCCCTTTAAAGGAAAGAGTAGCTTCTCAAAATCAAAGCGAATGTCTGAATTGAACCACACAGCCATGAATTGAGTTTTGAATCTCAAAGACAAATAAAACATGCTCTAATGCAACCCATATATGGTCCAGGAGACCTGTTTGAAAAACTGCCCACCGTGAGTGTGAGGATAAAGACCCTCGCTGCATTCAGCTCTCCTGGTTTCTCTCATCTTATGATTTGTCGCTTACTGTCAGAATAGCTGGAATATAAATGTGAGGGTAATCAAAAGCTGTCACATGTGCCTGAGGAATTTATTCCTGTGACTATGAGGCACATTAGCTATGGGAATAGAGGCTAGCAGCCCCTTTCAGCAGGCATTATCCACACAGAGGGAGAAAATTGAGAATGATTATAGTGTCAGAGTGTGGTAATGTGAGCACTTGGCTTTTCAATATACCATGCTGTTTGTACTGTCATAAGAAAGTCCTATCTGACCCCGAGGAATACAATCTGGTTCCATTATTAGGAAGTGGAAAAATATAACCTTCCTGGATTATGCAAGTCTTGCTTCTTGAGCTTCTGTTGCAGAAGCAAATCAAGGATGGACTCATTTCAGTAACAAGGCTCACTGAGTGGGAGCAGTGGTCATATTTCTTTGTATAAAACCAACACAAATCATTGAAGGTTTTAGGGGTGTTCACACTAGCTGTTTCCATCCAAGGTTGCGAATTTAACTTTGGAATTAAAATTGGAATATTGCACAAAATAAAGCAGTGTTTCCATCCCACGTGTTCAAGAGAACAAAATCATCATTTCATGGGAAACTGGTGCAAAATATCTGTTAAAAAAAATTGAAACTGAGGCTCTTTTATCCTCCATCATAAACGACTTGTGTCTCAGAGCGGCAGACGAAACGCAATAAACGCATTCGAATGTTGGCGTTTGGAACGCAATCATGTGAGACGTTTCTGGAGGGAATTAAACCAAATCATTCTGATGACAGACTTTGGCTCAGGTGTTTCAGAATGATCAAACCAGCATTTGAGATGCTGTGATGCGACTGGTCTGCTGGTTAGTCCTTGGTTGATGCATGGAGGGATTTATGTTTTTCTATCGTTCTTTATGCACATGTATTGTTACAGGATAAAAAATGTATCCGCCTCAATTGAGTGCACAATGCGCATTTTTAGAATTTATGCACATCTTGGTGTTTCTACCCAGTGTTTTTTTATGCAATATGTCAAAATGTGCTTAAAAAAAGGTGGATGGAAACAATCAAGTCCCTGGATGTTTGGCAAGCTGCTATATTGTTGGCTGCTAGTAGGGGTTTCTACTCAATTGCATTAACCGTATCAATCACGTTAGTAATCACATTGTGTCGCTGCACATTTGCATAAATTTAGGCTGCTAAACTTTGTTGCATTACCATCAGTCTTTATTGTTAATGTCACCTTCAACTGCAAGCTCTCATTAAAAACAAATGACTTTCAATTGGTTTGCCACTGTAAATCACAGGGTAAACACCCCTTTAGTCATCAATTGTGTTTATCTTGTCAAGTAAGAAATTATGCACAATTAATTATATTTATCTCTCCTAAAGTTACTTTAAAAACTCTCGCCTGCATGTTATGCTGCCCACTTTCAAAGTCGACGGATTGCTGTTCTTTTCACACTGCCGTCACCGATGTCAGTTCCAGTCAAAACACATTTCACATTACTTGTATCACAGACACGACTAGATATTTTAAGTCAGGGTAGGAAATGTTACTGGTTGAAACTCTTTTTACATCCTGATAGCAATTAAAAAATGTATACAGTATATATTCTGTGGAAGATTTACTGTTTATAAATAGACTAATGCCACCTACACAATAATAACAAACAATCAGCTCTCCATCATCATATTCATCAGGTGTCACTGGCCTTTTAAAGGCTTTTATTTCAGTCTGAAGTCCATGAAGGAACAGGTATTAGATTCCCATGTATTTAGCAGTAGGCTGATTTCAGCTCTGACAGATGCTCTAAACTAAAGCAGACAGTAATGATTTGCCTCTCAACAGATCATCTGATGCCCCCTCCATAAAAATACAGCAACTACTTAGTACTAATTCAAAATAGCATTTAACCCTGCATTGCAGCAAAAGTATTTGTTTACACAAAACACCATAAGTTATCATTTGTCAACTATAAATGTGCTAACTCCAAGTACTTAAACTTTATTTGCCACAATCAAGACTTATAAAGCATATGTAATATGCATAAATGTTTCACAATTGTCAAATGATTCAACTATGTAATGCAACGTCTTCATTTCAACATTAATAAAATGTAATAATTACATATATTAACAAATATATAAGGAATAAACATAAATAAAGATTATTAATAACTACGCTGTCGCAGACTGGAGTATCTTTGGTATTTGAGGAGTATCTGCGATCACACTCAAACATGTATGGCTTGAATTTCTTAATACTAGTTTTACTTGATCTCAGTGCTGCATTCAACACTATAGATAGACTTAGATAGACAACAAAATTACACTGGTATTCAGGGACATGCATTAAGGTGGTTTATATCGTACCTATCATGACCGTCTGGTACCATTTTGTCCATTTAAACAGAGAAAAATCTAAGATAACGTCAATAAATTAGGGAATGCCACAAGGATCTGTGTTAGGACCTCTGTTATTTTCAATATATATGCTGCCACTTGGTAATATTATAAGAAATCATGGAATTAGTTTCCACTACTATGCTGATGACTATATTTCATCACGACCAGATGAAATGAAATCTCTAAATTATCCAAGTTGACAGAGTGTGTTAAAGATTGCATGACCTGTAATTTTCTTCTATTAAATTCAGATAAGACTGAAGTATTACTTATTGGACTAAAAACCTGTACACAGAATCTCTTAGACTACAATCTCTGCATTTAGAAGGATGTACTGTTACTCCATCCTCTACACAACAAAATCCCCGGAGTTAAATCAGCTCTGCTCAGAGTACATATGGTCCCTCTCTAAATAGTGTTAAAGCGACACTGAAGCAGAGTTAAAGTTAATGAGATAATTAAGCAATTAATAAGGCTGTGACTTAAGTCACTTGTAGTTCTTGTGTTTTTTCTTGGTTTTTTTTGTGATTCTGCTTGTTAACAGCAGGTGTTCATCACTACTGTGAAATCATTACTTAATTAATTACTTAATTATCTCATTAAATTTAACCCTGCTTCAGTGTTATTTTAACACTATTTAGAGAGGGACCATATGTACTCTGAACAGAGTTGATTTAACTCTGGGGATTTTGCTGTGTACAGTTAAATACCTGGGTATTATATTAGACAGCAACTTGTCCTTCAAAAATCATATTTCATATATTACCAAAACAGCCTTCTTCCACCTCAGAAACATTGCTGATGCAGAAAAGTTAGTTTATGCATTCATGACCGAAACAGCTTTTTACTTCTAAATTAGGATGTTTTCGTTGTAAAAATCTTGCTAACATTATAAGTGGACCTCAAAGGACATTATAAAAAAAGCAATTCATGACCCTTTAAGTCTGCATCCATTGTGATTCTTGTAATTATAACAGAGGAAAGAAAGGTCATTAATAAATCAGTGAGGATGAGAGGGTTTAAGCACAGAGGATTGGGGTGACAGCACTTAAAATAGATTTAACAGTGGGGGTAGGGTCTAACCCCGTGAACCCTCACCCCTTCCGACTGTAAAGCAAGCCACTTTCCCCCTCTTCACACCCCTCCCTTATCCTGGAGAAAGAGAGGACAGCCGCTCTCACTCTCCAGATCAATCAAGCTGAACTGCTGACTCATGTTTCATCGCTATCTGAAAGTTTGTTTCACTCACAAACACATTTCCAACAGATAGTGCTGTTGTCTTAATCGGTCATCTTCGAGACCATCACAATGTTGGTACGTAGATCTCTTCAAGCTTTTGTATTCAGTACCCATTTTGCTGAACCACTCGCCCACTTAAATCCTCCCACAACACCATCTATTATGCATTGAATTCCCAGAAAGTTTTCAACATGATTAGAATCATTCTTTATTAACAATACAGCTAGAATTGAGAAGGACTTTGTTATGAATGACAAATTTTTGAAGAACACAACATAGACTACTTACTACATGCATTAAAAGATATCCAGAGATAAAATATATTCACCAAAGTAAAATATCACATAAAAGCGTAGAAATAACTGGCTATATCCATTCAAACACTTCATGTGCAACCTGTACATTTTAAGCCCACCTGAAAGAAATGCTAATTTTCAACAACAACAACAAAAAAAAGCAACAGAAAATGTAAATAGGTTAACATGCCTGATGTCTTCCATGCAAAAAAAGTACTTATAGGGGTTATGCACAATCTAACTTCTGTAAAACAGATCAGATCACTTCCGGTTTAGGTGTTTTGTATGTGCTTCCTGAAAATATTAGCTGTTTTATTCAAGATAACTTAAAAGGAGCAAGCGAAGATGAGCATAACTGATGTCCCCCGCATATGCAGATTGATATTTAAAAGCTAACGTTTAGATATTTAACAGAATAAAACACCAATAACAATGTGAACTAGGTATTTTCGCTGATTAACTTAATATGCCGTCACTTCATACCTCTGTTAACACTTTCTCTGACAAGCGGATGCAATGAGACCAGTTTTCCGGTTTGGTCATGTGACATTCAACATATTGTCAGTGTGACATTTCATTTTATGCATGGATAATTTCATTTCGATAAATTCTTTACTCAGTGCAAAAACCATTCTATTCTGAGCTGTTCATGTCCTTGGATTTGGAGTTATGCATTTCTATGGCAATGTTATTAACGGCAAAACGAATCTGTGTAATTCGAGTCATCAATAGACAAAACCACAATACAACAAGTAACAGTCGTTATGCAAATGCCTTACTGTTGATTTAGTGGACATTAGTTATTGTGATATCTACATTCAACTGTATTGTGTGCTTTTGGTTTATTTTCAGATTATTCTTGCATTATTAAGACATTAACAATAAGAATTATTCATCCAAAATCTTATGAATTAACTGCTTAAATACAAAGTTCTGTCATGAAACTCTAGATGGCACAGACTGGTCCTTAAAGGGTTAGTTCACCCAAAAATGAAATTTCTGTCATTAATTACTCACCCTCATGTCGTCCCAAACCCTTTTTCACACAAACCCATTTTGATATTTTTAATGAAATCAGGGTTTCTGAACCACACATATCATGTGTGGTTCAGAAACCCTTGGATTTCATAAAAAATATCTTAATTTGTGTTCAGAAGATGAACGAAGGTCTTAGGTCCATCAAAGTAAAAGTTCGATTTAACTTGACAGAAACATATTAGTGTTTAACAGTAAAAAAAGTTTAATTTCATGATTAAAAGATAAATTAAATGTTATCCATTCATTTGATTGCTGGAAAAATTAAAATACGGAACAGAATTTCTGAAAAACAGAAATTAATTTTCAATTAATTAAGACATGCTTTTTTATTATTAAAATGTAATAAACCATTAAAAAAGATGGAATCCAGAAAAGTTAAAAAAGAAAACAGAATTTGGTAAAAATAAAACAGACTTTGAGGGGAAAGAATAAAACGAATATCATTTTTGTTAAACTTTTAATAAATTGTTGGTAAATTGGAAAAGTTTCATTATTTCAATTAATTAGACATGCTTTTTGATTACTAAAATTTAATTTAACCATTAAAATTGAGTCAAAAAAAAAAAAAAATGGAATCCAGAAAAATTAAAACGGAAAAAACAATTTGGGAAAAAATCAAATGGATTTGATAGGGCCCTATATATTGTACAGCAGCAGCATGTCTCAGTTGCTCATAGCAGCGTGTCATGTATGTAGTGGCTGTCATGACAGAACTACATTTTGCTGCTGACGTGAGCACTTTTTACACCAGAATCAAGTAATTACGGTAATTCCAACCTTGTGTGAATGCACCTTTACTTCAGGTATGCATAGACAGAAAATAGGTGACATATAAACTCTTCTGAAGGTCATTATAGGGAGTGTCTGTTTAAAGACCTAACTTTTTTGGCTGATCTGCTTGGTTCAGGTTGTTTTCAAAGTTGAAAGTGGACTTAAAAAGCTTAACGAATGCACTGAAACTCTGAAGCATTCATGGCTTTGGCTGATCTATACAGTAGGAGTGGCAGGCACATTTACGATGACCCAGAACTATAGACACTGGGATCTGTTTCAAGGCTTCTGAGGACTAACTTCACCGAAGCCATACTGAGAACACAAAGAATACAGTTAACATGTCTTGTCTTCTGTTCCCGGAGAATAAAGGCTAAATAATTAATCTAGTCTCCGCTTCCACACAGAAGCTTGTTTGCCGCCCTACGCTACACCCGATCCGCTGTGCTTGGAAAACACTGGAGTCATTTTACCCCACACGTTCCAATACACAGAAATATGCAGCGTCTCTTTGCAGTGACAAACACAAGACTGTCTTGGTTGCAAAGCCTAACCTTTACCAAGTGTGTGTCTGACATTTATTTCGCTATAATGTGGTTCTCTATTATGGGGTGTCTTGTAGAGCCAAACACAGGCAGGTAATATAACAGTTTGCTGTGAATATATGATAAATCTATTTCCTTTTTTTGTAGTATAGAGATATTAAAGTGATAAATGGTGATAAAAAGTGTGTCATGATCTTGTTTTTGAGCTTTAATATTTCAAAGATGGCAGATTTAGAGACAAAAATGGCACACACAATCATTCTAGGTCCATATTTATCTGATTAAAGTCTATGAATAATATACGAATTTGGGGAAATGTTGAACACGAGTAACAGTGGTTGTTGAGGCTTCAGGGAACAGCACACACCCAGATAAATTTACCAACCTAAACAGTCTGTCAACATGTGTTTGAATGTGTTTTGACTTACTTTAGTTTTATTAAGTGTTAACTATAAGATTATGTGGATTTTATAATCAATTATCACTGCTTTTGTCATTTTGTATAAGATGGATAAAATTTAGCACCAAAAAAAGTCATTTGGTTTAACCAAAATTTTGGTTTTACCGAATGACACTTTTGGTTATACTGAATGATGATATTTTCAAACAATGCTAACAGACTTACTATCAAACATTTTAAATTTAGTACAAGTTTTTAAAATATTACAACATTTTCCATGTTTTATAGCGGTTGTACCAAATGACCTGATGTTTCGGGACATGCATATGAGCAAGTGAAAACATGAATTTTTTAGATAGTTACTTTGCTTCATGACCATGTGGTCCTTTGCAGGTGTCTGAATGATGTTACATCCTGTCACATGATATTGATCACATGACTTGAACAAAAATGGTCCCTTTATATTGGTTACTCCGAATGACATCAATGAAATTCATTTTTTCTAGACATTATTTCTCATAACAAGGCAACGACTTCCACACATAATTTTCATGTTGATATATGATGTTATAAAATCATGCCAGAATAAAAAATATTTTAAAAGATATTTTATTCACAAATTAAATTGATGTATTGCACTTTGGACGGTTAAACCGAATGAGCTTTTGACTATTCAAAATCTTTAAAATACCTTTATATGTAGCAAAATATAATTAAGACCTTTTGGATGCAATTAAAGAGATCTAGTTTTTCATACTTTGCATGTCATATCTTGGTGTTTTATTATTATTATTATTATTAAGGCCTTTGAACAAAAAAATGACCCGTCACATCATTGACCCATTTGCTTTTTTATACCACCCTATGGATATGTAATAATGCACTTATAATATGTCATTTCAACTATCTGCCAAATTATATACCATGTAAACTATGTGACTAATAAATAGGTAACACTTTAGTTTTAAGGCTCCAATTCTCACTATTAACTAGTTGTTTATTAGCGTATGCATACTATTAGGATGTTATTAGTACTTATAAAACACATATTAATGCATCATATTCGACATCCCTTAATCCTAACCAATACCTAAACATAAAAACTACCTTACTAACTAATAATAATCAGTAAATAGGAGTTTAAGGCGAAAGTCGTGGTTAATAGTGAGAATTGGACCCTAAACTAAAGTGTGACCATATGTATAAAAACTCCAGCCTAGTTAAGAGACAATTACAGCAACTTAAGTCGTTCAATGACACTGTTAAAATAATATCCGTGAAAAAAAGATAGAAAAGTGAAACTTCTTCGCCTGTATCAAACGTGCACCTGCTCTCAACAAAGAACGGAGACAAATCACTTACTTCAGTTCCTCTGACTCAAGAGTTTGCGTATAATTCCGCTTTGGTTACAATGTCAACCTTGACTCTTTTCATGTAGGCTACATATTGTGCATGTATTTTCCTCTATACACGCGTCTCCAGGGTTCTCCTTCCCATGTAAAACAGTGTTTACTGTTTAACTGTAAGTCTGCGCTCTCATTCAAAAGCTCCGGACTGACCGGAGTGGAGAGGAGCAGCCACAAAAACAGGTGCGGACTTTCAGGATCGGACATTGAGAAATTACACACGGACTTCGAAATCGAAGTTAATGCAAAAAAAAAAAATTAAAATGAATAAAATAATAATTATTACTATAAATTAATACTTGTTACAAATATATATAACACTGAGAAAATAAATAAAAAAAATTGAGCAATATAAATAATATAAACAAATGAAAATACGGAACAGAATTTCTGTAAAAAAAAAAAAAAAAAAAAATCATAAAAATATTTTTTTTAATTAATAAATTTTGTTGTCTAAGAATTAGTTTTTTTTATTATTAAATTGTAATAAACAATTAAAATGGAATCCAGAAAAGTTAAAACAAAAAACAGAATTTGGTAAAAAATAAAACAGACTTTGAGGGGAAAGAATAAAACATATATCCTTTTTACATACAGACTTCGAAAAGTGTTTGAAAACTGAAGTTAATGCTAAAAAAAAAAAATGTAAATAAATAAAATAATAATTATTACTATAAATGAATACTTGTTACAATAATATATAACACTGAAAAAGTAGATAAAATAAATAAAAAATGTTTGAGCAATATAAATAATATAAACTGAAATGAAAATAAGGAAAAGAACTTCCAAAAATGAATATAAACTCATAATAACGTAGATAAATTGATGTGTTAAAACATGCATTTATTCATTATTTTATGATATTACTAAAAAAAAAAATGTTCATTTCTGTTTATTAGAACAAAACCTCAAACAAGAGAGAAGTAAAATTCCAAGCTTAGAATTTGATACAATGAGGAGAGAAGAAGTTTTGTTCTCTCTCCCACATGAGCACAAAGGGCATATTTTCCTGTCACACATCTCTCATCCGTCGTCCTTCCACAGTTTCCACAGGTTCTTCTGTGTAACCGCCCATGTGCTGAGTCCCAGTTCAAAGTCTGCTAGAATCAGAGCCAATGCACCTTACAATTCAAACCGTCTGTCCAATTAGAGTCCAGCATCTCTGCCACAGTCACATGGGACATTTGCACAAAAAAGACTGAAAGGAGGGGGCAGGTCACTTCCTCCCCCTTGTGCCCATTAGAACAGATAGACTATTGCCATTGAGAGCTGAGGCGAAAACAAAACCTCTACCAGAGGACCTGCGCTCTCACTGTTGAGCAAACCACCAGGAGGGCCATTAGAGGTTAGTTAGAGACTTAACCAGCCTGAGACTGCATCTTATTTGTTTGCTCATCTTTTCGTTTGGTAGAGAAAATGAAACCATTTTGAGAGCACAGTAATGCCATTTAAGAACACTTTTTGTATGTGCAACACTGATATATTCACTAGAAAATCTTGTTGGCATCTTGAATATAATCCCCTGGATTCACAGATAAGGCTTAAGCTAGTCCCAGACTAAAATGCATGTCTGAGCTGTGTTGACTGAAAGCAACTTGCACTGATACATCTTAAAATTATGTCAGTGCCATTGTTTTGTCTCAAGATGCACACCGGTAATGCTTTTTCTAAGGCATGTTTATATAAAAGATACTTAAATGTCCTAATTGAACTAAGGCCTAATCCTGGATTAATCTAAACCCAGTCTGTGAAACCAGGCCAATGCCTCTTAATTTAAGTATTAAATATTTGTGATCATATATAGCACTTTATACTATTCTTCTCAGAATTGTGAGATTTAAACTGGCAATTCTGAGAAAAAACGTCAGTCTTTTCCCCCTCTCAATTGGACATTAAAACACACAATTGCAAAATGTATATCTCACAATTCTGACATTATTACTCGCAATGCCGACATTCTGACTTTGTCACACAATTCCAACTTTCTATCACGCAATTCCAACTCTCTATCACGCAATTCCAACTCTCTATCACGCAATTCCAACTTTCTATCATGCAATTCCAACTTTCTATCATGCAATTCCAACTCTCTATCACGCAATTCCAACTTTCTATCATGCAATTCCATGTTTCTATCACGCAATTCCAACTTTCTATCACGCAATTCCAACTTTGTATCAAGCAATTCCTACTTTCTATCACGCAATTCCAACTTTCTATCACGCAATTCCAACTCTCTATCACGCAATTCCAACTTTCTATCATGCAATTCCAACTTTCTATCATGCAATTCCATGTTTCTATCACGCAATTCCGACTTTGTATCACGCAATTCCAACTCTCTATCACGCAATTCCAACTTTCTATCATGCAATTCCATGTTTCTATCACGCAATTCCGACTTTGTATCACGCAATTCCGACTTTGTATCACGCAATTCCGACTTTGTATCACGCAATTCCGACTTTGTATCACGCAATTCCGACTTTGTATCACGCAATTCCGACTTTACATCACGCAATTCTGACTTTACATCACACAATTCTGACTTTGTATCACGCAATTCCAACTTTCTATCACGCAATTCCAACTTTCTATCACGCAATTCCAACTCTCTATCACGCAATTCCAACTCTCTATCACGCAATTCCAACTCTCTATCACGCAATTCCAACTTTCTATCACGCAATTCCAACTTTGTATCAAGCAATTCCTACTTTCTATCACGCAATTCCAACTTTCTATCACGCAATTCCAACTTTCTATCACGCAATTCCAACTCTCTATCACGCAATTCCAACTTTCTATCATGCAATTCCAACTTTCTATCATGCAATTCCATGTTTCTATCACGCAATTCCGACTTTGTATCACGCAATTCCAACTCTCTATCACGCAATTCCAACTTTCTATCATGCAATTCCATGTTTCTATCACGCAATTCCGACTTTGTATCACGCAATTCCGACTTTGTATCACGCAATTCCGACTTTGTATCACGCAATTCCGACTTTGTATCACGCAATTCCGACTTTGTATCACGCAATTCCGACTTTACATCACGCAATTCTGACTTTACATCACGCAATTCTGACTTTGTATCACGCAATTCCAACTTTCTATCACGCAATTCCAACTTTCTATCACGCAATTCCAACTCTCTATCACGCAATTCCAACTCTCTATCACGCAATTCCAACTCTCTATCACGCAATTCCAACTTTGTATCACGCAATTCCTACTTTCTATCATGCAAATCTTACTTTACATCACGCAATTCCAACTTTGTATCACGCAATTCCTACTTTGTATCACGCAATTCCTACTTTGTATCACGCAATTCCTACTTTGTATCACGCAATTCCTACTTTGTATCACGCAATTCCAACTTTGTATCACGCAATTCCTACTTTGTATCACGCAATTCCAACTTTGTATCACGCAATTCCTACTTTGTATCACGCAATTCCTACTTTGTATCACGCAATTCCTACTTTGTATCACGCAATTCCTACTTTGTATCACGCAATTCCTACTTTGTATCACGCAATTCCTACTTTGTATCACGCAATTCCAACTTTGTATCACGCAATTCCAACTTTGTATCACGCAATTCCTACTTTCTATCACGCAATTCCTACTTTCTATCACGCAATTCCTACTTTCTATCACGCAATTCCTACTTTCTATCACGCAATTCCTACTTTCTATCACGCAATTCCTACTTTCTATCACGCAATTCCAACTTTCTATCATGCAATTCCAACTTTGTATCACGCAAATCTTACTTTGTATCACGCAATTCCGACTTTGTATCACGCCATTCCGACTTTGTATCACGCAATTCCGACTTTGTATCACGCAATTCCGACTTTGTATCACGCAATTCCGACTTTGTATCACGCAATTCCGACTTTGTATCACGCAATTCCGACTTTGTATCACGCAAATCCTACTTTACATCACGCAATTCCGACTTTACATCACACAATTCCGACTTTGTGTGAGATTAAAAGTCGCAGTTACTTTTATTTTTTATTTCATGGCGGAAACAAGCTTCCATATTATACTACATAATGTTTCAAAGCAGCTTCATGTTAAAAAACAGACAAATGTTGTAAAATTAATCAATTATGAAACAAATTTGATTTTAGCTGCAAAGCAGCTCTACACAGGAACAGTGTCATTATTCAGCTCAATGTTGGTTTAATTCAGTTCAATAACAGTGTCGATGTTGCAAAGTCGGTGTCAACATCCAGCTCAAATTTTGTTCTCATCCAATAATGTCAGTGCAGATAAATTGATAATATTACTAATTATCCATTGTTTTAGACAATTTCTTCTATTCAAGCACCTTATTTTCCTCTCCCAGCCTTCTTTTCCCGTCTCCAAGTCTGAAGGCCTTTAGGACCCTGAGAAGGTGGCACCCCTCATGTTTCTATAGTAATGGGGATCCCTCCTCCTCATTGTCTCCATGGGGGCATCAGTAGACCCCCACTGCCATGTCATCGTGACAAAGCACTCCCCCGTCTCCCCAGGGAAAGAGAAAACCGAGATGGATTTATGAGAGGAGGGAAGAGTACAAAGGCTTTCCGGTTGTCAGGAATATGATGATGGGGTACAAGGCTACGAGTGTAAGACAGCATGAATAATGTGATGGATTATTCAACCAGGACGGTGTTAAGAACTTCTGTCTTCATGTTGTGTGAAGAGTCACAAAGTAATAATAACACATGGAAATTTCTCACATGAAAGTTTAATTGTGCCACTTCCTTTTCACAGTCTATAACCAACCTTGTTGAAATATTTCACTTCTCTTTAGTCCCAGATGTCCATTTGAAGAGTTTCTTAACTGAGCTGACCAGCATATTGTTCCTCAACACATCAGTAACTCTCTCCCAGCGACTCTCCTCCTTCCACAGGCCTTTCCCTTTCTTCTCTGCTCTGCCCTCGGCTCTCAATAAGCGCTTATAGAGACTCCAGTAGATGCGAGAGTGAGGATCCAGACCCACAAGAGGAGAAGTCCTTGCCAAACCATGCCTCAAAAGTTCCTCATTCACACAAGTGTTGAAGAGTGAGCCCTAGAAAGAAAAACAATGTGTTAAAGTGGGCTTGATAATGTGTTTTAAGCACAGTATGACTAATAATATAACAACTGTGACATTTATATTATACATTTTATAATTTGTATTTAATACAGCATGTATTTATTATACATGTTTTCATCAGTTAGTTTTCATTCTTTTTCTAGTTGTTTGTTATTAGTAGATTTTAACCCTCTGGTGCTCTTTTATGTTTTTTTTTTTTTTTTTTTATAATGTTTTACTTCATCGGAATGGTAAGAAACATGGTAAAGGTTTTGGCACTTGCTATGAGAACACACACAAAATAAATCATCGTCCTGAAAGAAATTGTCACACTTGTACTCCTCGCGGTCAAAAATGACTGAATTGGAAATGAATGTAAAACAAATTTCATCTAGTGGAAATGTTTGGTACTGCACCTAAACAAAATCTTACTGAAAGCTCATTTTTTCAGATATCAACCTCAAATTTGGAAAACAAGATTAAGATTTTATGTTTTTTATTTTCTCCCAGTTTTAGAGTAAAACATGTTTTGGGAAATATATATTTCATTTAAAAATTTAAAATTGTATTTTTTTCTGCATTTTTCAAAAAAATAATCTTAAAGTTCTATAACTTTTTTAAGTTATTTTTTTTTTTTTTCACTTCAGTAATAATCTGTCAAGTGTCTTCTTTAACAGGAGAAAAATTTAAGTCTTTGCTCCAAACCAAACTTAAGTTTGTACTTCAAAGGGCTCAAGATTTAATATTTTTTAGATCTACGTATGCTCAAAAAATGGTTAACATGTAATAAATTGATTATAACTACTGTATAAATATAATTTTGTACCATAAAATCCTCTAAAAAATATCACCATGACTGTTTCTACATCAACCGGAACATCTAACGGCAGCTGCAGTGATGCAACGACTTTACTAATCAGCGATTGGCTCTTTTATTTAGTAGGCGGGACTTTTTCCACCATATTGCATGTTGCACTTTCTCCCACTCATAGTAATATATGAGTGCACCGTCTTTCTGTATATTAAAATAAGACCAAAAGCATTAAAATAGGCTAAAACAACTACAAATCACAGTACTTCTTATTTTAACTCACCCCTTCAACAACGTGTTTTCTTTTCTCCAACTGTTGTTAAATAAAGTGAATATGTAAGACAGTCCAATTTTATCATTGTCAAATCATATAACCATTTTTATAATAAACAATATTCCAAATTATGCCAAGCTTTAACATATTTAATCAGTTCCAAAGTTTGAGAAAAAAATCATCTACCAAATCGCAAACAACTGGAAAAATCATGGGGTCTTTAAATATAGTTGTGCACAAATGGGACTTGCAGTTGAAAAGATTAAAAACCACTGAAGTGTCTTTTTTTCCTAGGCATTAAAGCCTCTCATTTGTCAAGCTAACAACTTCCACAGTGACATCTGACTCTGTGCTAATCTGGTAAATCTCACTTACCCTGTTAACTGACACTAGGCAGTGGAGGGTCTCGTTCTGTCGAGCGATCAGTCGGAGCCACACCGTCTCAGCAGGTTTCAGCTGTTGAACGATCCAGTGGTGCCCTTCTGAGGTCATCTCCACTCCGGCCAGACGAACATCCAGGAGGGTCACGGACTGACCTGCTGAAGTCAGAAGGAGTTGTCACCTCTAACCAACAAACCGCTCTACCAACAAGACTCCATTTCAAAGTGCTTTTACGATGGGAAAATAGTTTACGGAGCCACTATAAAGCAGTGGACCTTCTAAAGAGGACCTCTTTTCACAAGATGTAATATAAGTCTCTGGTGTCTCCAGAATGTGTCTGTGAAGTTTCAGCTAAAAATCCCCCACAGATCATTTATTATAGCTTGTCAAATTTGCTCCTGAGCAAAAACACGCTGTTTTTGTGTGCGTCCCTTTAAATGCAAATGAGCTCCGCTTTACAGAAGAGGGTGGAGCTTTAACAGCTCAACAACAACAAAGCTGGAGAATCTCAGGCAGCCAAAATGAGGATTGTCAGTAACGGTGTTCAGCCTTACATTGTTCAAACCGGAGTCGACACTGATGGAGAGACTCAGGAAGAACTTTAGACGTTTCTGATTGGTTAGTGGAAAATTTACGTAGTTGATTCAATTTATCCACGTCATGTTAATATTTTGTGCAAATCCAGCGTTGAATTGACCCTCGTTTGTGAAGCAGTCCGGCGTGGCAACAACATGGCCTCACCGAAGACCAATATAATGCTTTCCTGATACGAGTATCAGTCTCTGTGGTATCCAGGAGAAAGCTAGACACGTCCATATGGCACAAGCACCGCGAGGTCACGCTTAACACAGCCATCTGTGAATCAGTGACACTGACAGATATGATCCCCTTATCCAAACTTCAGGGAGTTGATCTGTGACTGGTGTAGTGTGAGAAAAAGCACACGTCTAAACCTCATTTTGAAGGCATGGCTGGGCTGTAATAGAATTAAACTGACTGCCGCCCGTCACTAACTGCTTTACAGAGATTAATTCGAAAAGACTGAAACACGATCTTGTAAATGTGCAAATGTTAATAACCCAGCAGCAATTTGATTCAGTTCTGAATTTGCATTTTGCAACAATTGGACGACGGGAGAGAAGAATCTTTTATATGCTTCAATGACTGAAGTTAACAGACTAATAAGTGAAAGGGCTTCGATTCAAGTTCAAAGACAAATCACTACAAGAGCAAGAGAAAAGACAAAACTTCTCTACATTTTCTGACACAGCAGGAGACACACAATTATGAAAAGTGTTTCTAAGAGGAATGGGCTTTTAAAGATTGAGTCATGATAGAGAGCAGCTGTTCAGATGAACGCAGTGGTCCCTGTGACAGCTGTAAAATAAATGTGCAGGCCTACTGATAGGACATTTAATTAAAGTGAGTGAGGGGGTCTTCCTGAAGGACTGCATGGGGGGTCATGTGGTTCCTTACGCTTAGTAAAAAGACGACTGAACAAAGGCACATAAATTGGAATGTGTTCCACTTCAAGCCCTTTCTCAGTGATATTTCTCAGTCTTCCTCTGACGCTGACGTTTCTCTCAATGAACCGAGCTGGAATTTCAGTGGCAGAGCCGAATTTTGTCATCTGCAGAACAAACAAAGGAAAAAACATTGATATAATTCCAGGGCATTGGGAGCCTCTGCTGGTGAATGCCATAACTACATCCTCACACTGGCAACAACTAGCGGTTTGTTTTATATTAAAAAAAATCATGTCCGAACTACCTGACTGATAACAGTAGCCTACATCAGTTGTATTGAGCAGGATTGCCAAGTCTGTTTTCATAAAGAAGCAACAGCTTCTTGAACAAGGAAAAAATCCAGGAATTCACCAGGAATTGATTTGTTGTGGTTTGCAATAGAGAGGTGGAGGGATGACGCCAAAACCCGGAAGACTAATTCTCCACTGGTTCCCTTGAGATTTTCCTAAGGGTTGTAGAACAAAATGTCCAAATGTCATCAACTTGTTTACTACAGACCCTATTTTACTCAAAAAAACACACCATTATAAAAACCCATAGGAAAATCTCAAGGGAGCCACAAACAGTGCAATAGAGCAACAGTCCGATTCCGGAAGTAAAAACTCCATTCGTTTTCTCCATGGGGAAACTGATTTTGAACGATAACTTATAAACCAGCTCTACTGTGAACTACAGGGTTGTTAATCAATGGTATTTGCTTCTGCTGAAGCCGTCAAGCCACATTATTTGAGCTAATTTTAAAAAAATATTCATGTTTAACAGTGGAATAGGCTATATTGCACTGGTTACTTCCTGGCTGTTGTTAAGCCAGCTCAGGCATTTCCGGTGAACTGTTAGCTGTTCATTCTGTAGTCGCTGTAAATCGTCACAAAACCATCAATGGTTGACTTTTTAATGTTGTATTCATATTTTAATGCAGTTATCACATTTACCTAATTTGACAATAAACCAGTTTTATTGATTGCAAAAAAGACGAAGCAATTGGGACCATTTAAAAACACATGTATATGTTATTTTTAATGTGATGACCACAAACATTATTTGTTCATCCTTCTGAGATTCAACTTTCCTTCAATTTCGTAGGAAATTCAACATTTGATAGAAAACGCTTATTTAAAAAATAAAAAAGACAATAATTACTACTTTAACCAGCAGGTGGCGGCAAAATAGCATTTATTTGCACATATATATATCAACCATTTCCTCTAATCGATTTTCACTTCATTTTTGACTAAATATTAAAGGATTAGTCCAAGATGTCCATGTCTTTCTTTCTTCAGTCTAAAAAAAAATAAAAGTTTTTGATGAAAACATTCCAGGATTTTTCTCCTTATAGTAGACTTTAATGGGCACCAAATAGTTGAACGTCAAAATTAGTTTCACTGCAGCTTCAAATTGTTCAACACAATCCCAGATGATAAATAAGGGTCTTATCTAGTGAAACCAGCGCTCATTTTCTGAAAAAATTGAAAATTATATAAGTTTTAACCTTAAATGCTCATCTTGAACTAGCTCTCTTCTTCTTCTTCTCTATTTGAATTGCAGCAGTGTAGACACTGCTAAGCGTATTACTGCCCTCCTCAGGTCAAAGTTTGAACTAACTGTTATATACTATTGAACTAGCATATTGCATATAAAAATTAGTTCTAACTTTGACCTGAGGAGGGCAGTAATACGCTTAGCAGTGTCTACACTGCTGCAATTCAAATAGAGAAGAAGAAGAGCTAGTTCAAGATGAGCATTTAAGGTTAAAACTTATATAATTTTCAATTTTTTTCACAAAATGAGCGCTGGTTTCACTAGATAAGACCCTTATTTATCATCTGGGATCGTGTTGAACAATTTGAAGCTGCAGTGAAACTAATTTTGACCTTCAACTGTTTGGGCTCCATTAAAGTCTACTATAAGGAGAAAAATCCTGGAATGTTTTCATCAAAAACTTTAATTTCTTTTCGACTGAAGAAAGAAAGACATGGATATCTTGGATGACATGGGGGTGAGTAAATTATCAGGAAAAGTTTATTTAAAAGTGGACTAATCCTTTAAACATTATAAAATAACTAGGTTTAAAAATACATTTTTCAATGTGAATTATGAAATACTCAAAAAATCTCATGAAAAACAATAACTTTTCTTGTGAATGAATGACACACAAAGTGAGCACCGCACTCTCTTTATAATCACAGCAGCTTTTTCATGATTTCAGCACACTTGTGAAAACACACATTTTATTCAATTAATGTAACTAAAGTGCACAATAAATATTTCATTTCTGAAACTTTTTCACATAAAAGTGTAAAAACTGATGGTCGAAATGAATTTAGCCGAGAAGGAACACTGTGTCTTTATTTATTTATTTTTTATGCTGTCTTGCGTTTGAATAACTAAAATAATGCTATGTCTGACTATTTAAGTGACTATATTCTGATTATTAACTAAATATTACACTTCCAATGCTCAACACACCAGCAAGTGACTGTCACCGGAAGTTTTCGAGCTGGCTTATATCACTGCGGAAGTTCTAAAGAACACTCCGTGCATATAGCCCATTCCTGGTGAAAACTGCATTACCCATGATGCTGTACAGAAAATTACACCAATCAGAGAGTCAAAAAAAAAAAAAAAAAAAGCAACATGCGCCAAAACAGCTTTTTAGCTCCACCCACTCCCACGAGGCGCTGCAAATAAGTACAATAAACTTAAAGGGTTAGTTCACCCAAAAATGAAAATTCTGTCATTAATTACTCACCCTCATGTTGTTCCACACCCGTAAGATCTTCGTTCATCTTCAGAACACAAATTAAGATATTTTTGATGAAATCCAAGAGGTTTATGACTCGTCCACAGTCAGCAATATAAACAACACTGTCAAGGTCCAGAAAGGTACTAAAGACATCATTAAAATAGTCGACGTGACTGCAGTGGTTCATTCTTAATGTTATGAAGTGACAAAAATACTTAAAAAACAACAACTTTATTCAACGATATCTTCTTTTCCCCGTCATTATCCTTACTCAAGTGACGCATTAAGCACAGTGAAGGCTTCCATGGTTACATTCGAATGCTGGCTCAGTATTGGCCAAAGTTAATCATGTGAGCAGCACAACACATGCGTGTGATGCCGACACAGGAGCCGGCCAATAATGAGTCAGCGTTCTGAACCGCTGGACGTAAACAACGTATGAGAATGACACAAGAGAAGTCATTATTTTCAATTATTTTTTAAGTTTGAACCATTGCACTCACATGACTATTTTAACGATGTCTCTAGTAGCTTTCTGGACCTTAAAAGTGTTGATTATATTGCGGTCTATGGACGAGTCCTCTCGGATTTCATCAAAAATATCTTAATTTGTGTTCTGAAGATGAATGAAGGTCTTACAGGTGTGAGACAACACGAGGGTGAGTAATTAATGACAGAATTTTTGGTAAATTAACCCTTTAACAAGATGATTGTTGTGATCTTATGTGTGTGACAGGTCTTTTTTTTTTTATTAATGAAAACAACAATTTACAAACAGCATAGCATAAGATGCTTCACGAATAAAATCATCATAATGTTAATGACTTTTTGTTTTTCAACAATTTCAGAGAAGATAAAATAATCAAATTCCACTAAAAATACCTTAAATATTGGGGATGAATTTAAGAATTTTTGTTTATGTATATAAAATTTTGCCAGCAATATGAGTATGTTAACAATGTATTCAAGACCTTTGTTAATAGTACACAATAATATCCTTTAAGGTAAAACAGTATTTATCCTTTACTAGATTAAAAATAAATTCTGCCATTTCTTTCAAAATATTTTGGGTAATTTTACAATAAAAAAACAAAAAACAAATGTGTTAACACTTCTTTCTCATTTTTGCAAAAGAAGCATAAATCATCAATATCAGAGTATCTTGAAATTATTGATTTAACAGGGTAGATAGTATGCACAATTGTAAAATGTATTTCTTTAGTTTTGTTACTGTTATTATCAATAATAGAGTTCCAAAAGAATTTGTCTAGGAGTCATTTTATTTTGTTTTATGGAAAATAGTATAAATATGTTTTTTCTTGCATTTTTCTTGCCAGTAAACACGTCATCAGAACAAAGGTGTCACTGCAAGTGGGAGAGGAAGTTATTTAGATTAAATATGAATAATAAAAAAAGACGTGCATTCATAATAAACACTGTAATGATCCATAAATAATAAGAATTGTCAAGGAGCAGGAAAACTGCAGACTTAGCAAGCCTGGTCATGATATATATGCTAAACCTTGTCTCTGTGATCTGTAAACCAAATACAAAAACAGAAAGCATTAGTAACGACTGTCAGGAACTGCAAAAGAAAAGTGTGTGTCAAGGTCAAGGTACCATTTATTGTCTCCCTTAGAAGAAATGTGTCTTAGATGAGAGAACTGCTGCACATCAACCCACTCAAACACACATTTCATACATACGTTAATTCCACATAAAACACTCTACCCTCCAAAAAACATAATAATACTAATAAAAAATACCTATAAAAGAATACACTTGTAATTAAATAATTTTAATAATGTTAATTTAACACATAATTACCTTAAAAGCATGCTGCATCTTTCCCATATACCTTACCATCAGTGCATGCAGTTATATCATTAAGCATGATGTCTGTGTATTTACCAGTCTGATGCTCCTCGCTATGATGAGAAGACCCGCGAGACCAACACATGTGCTGATGTTCTGTTGGGGAGCATTACATTTATGCAAATCACAACATAACACAATTAATATAACATTGTGTCCTGCATTAGCAGCTGGCATATACAGCTTGTAGTTCACAACCTCAGTATCTCGATACTCGGGCAGTCATATTTCTACACCATTAAAATTAAATCACATGTATTGTTCAAATATGCGACTTACCCGGACAATAGTTAAGTTATCGTCTGCGAACTGTGATATTTGCGCAATGACATTTGTGGACTGTTTATCATCCTCGTTCACGTCTGCAGGATCTGAACCTGACGGCATGTTGTTTATAGAGGAAGAACTACAAAACAAAGCCACGCCCACTGTTTAAGGGTAGCAGCTAGGCCAAAATAGACACGCGTTTGTAGTTTTACATACATACAGAACATTTTTATAAAAATCATAAAATAACTAGATCTTCATTTTACATATTTGTATATAAGATATGCCTTTATTGATTTTTATTTTTTTACATACTTTGGGAATGTTGATAAAAATGTGGAACAGTAAGTATTTACAAGTCCAACTACCCTCTCCTCAAACCTCTCTCCCCATTATATGACATAAAACAACTGAAAGAAGACATTTAATGAGCGTTACAAAAACAAAGGAGATGTATAGCAGTACAGTGCAGTATTTTAAAGGGATAGTTTACTCAAAAGTGAAAATTTTGTCATTCAGACCATGTTGTTTCAAACGTTTGCCTTCCGAGCATCACCATAAGATGATTCTTAGGTTTGAAATGACATGAAGATTAGTGAATAATGGCAGAATTGTCATTTTTGGGTGAACGATCTTTATCATTTTTCCCTATTCATTGAGAACCAACTTATAATAAAAGTGCTGGTGATTGTATAATTATCCACGTCAAACAAAAACAGACTTTATTCTATGATTTCTGCTCCACTGCTGAAATCTAAGGGAGCGTAACACGACACCGTTTTCAACTGAAATCGGGAAACTTTTTCTGTTTTCACCATTTATTCACATGTCAGCGGTGTTTTGAAAACTCAAACATTTGAAAGCTACTTTCAAAGTGCATGTTTTTTGGTTTTTTTAAATGGTAGCATTATCGTCTTTGTGTAAACTACAAAACCGCGAATCTGTGGAAACTGACGTCATGCGCATGCGTATAAGCAAAGACTACAGAATAACACAGCATCACTCTTATTGTTTTGAATGGTAGAAAGTGCAACGCGCAATATGGTGGAATAAGTCCCGCCTTCTAAATAAGAACCAATCGTTAGAAGCTCCGGTTTCTATAGAAACAGTCTATAGACTGCACATGCGCATTAGCTTGATCCAGCCTGAATAATACCGTTTTTGTCATGATTCGAGCGTTTGGATGTTTGGAAAATTTATGAGACAGTTGTTGTCAGATTTCATTGGTGATTTCAAATATGAAATTTGATCGAAAGCTTGGCAAACAGCTTTGGAGAATTTGATGTTTCCCCATTCAAAGAGACAGAAGCTGCACTTGGATGCCCGAGAGGCGTTTCAAAGATTGAAATGACTTTGATTCAAGTACAGCTCCTATATCTTGGGGAAACATCAAATTCTCCAAAGCTGTTTGCAAAGCTTTCGATCAAATTTCATATTTGAAATCACCAATGAAATCTGACAACAACTATCTTATATATTTTGTTTTTAAAAGCTCGAATCATGACAAAAAACAAAACAAAAAACGGTATTTTTCCAGGTTAGATCAAGCTAATACGCATGCGCAGTCCTAAATGCGACGGGTCTCATTTCGGAGGCGCGCTTCTGACTGTTTCTATAGAAACCAAAGCTTCTAACGGCCGCTGCAGTGACGCGATGACTTTACCAATTGGCCATTGGTTCTTATTTAGAAGGCGGGACTTATTCCGCCATATTGCGCATTGCACTTTCTACCATTCAAAACAATACGAGTGACACGTCGTTTCGAAGGCTTCGTCCTTCGTAGCTCGCTTTTTCCGGCCAAATTCTCCGTAAAGAATGTCTTATTTCAGAAAAGTAACCATTATAAAAATTGACCGTTATTCCTAGTGAAGCGTAAATTCAGTTTACTGAAATTAAGCAGCGTTTTTAGCCGTTTTGCGGATCCATGTGAATGAAAATCGTTTTTATAATGTCGCCTGTATGTGAAAAACTCAAGTTTTTAGTACATTGTTGTCATGTAAACGTACCCTAATTTACAGAAAATCTAATGATTAACTTTGTTGCCATGGATTTTGGAAAGTAACAAAAAATAGTTGGTTTCGTGAACAGAAAGTTCAGTCACAACTGCATTAAAAGCACTGGCCATAAAAATACACTGAAAAGGACCAAACAAAAATTAAAAAATAAGAGATGAGAAAATATAAAGTCTCTGTCAATATGTTTTTCCTGGCCTTGCTAAAGTCTATGATTTATAAACATAATAGAACACAATGAATTTAATATAAACATTTTCACCTCTGTAACCAGTTTCAGTAGTACTACAACCAGTTTCATTCACAATTACGTGATCAATGATGTCATTCGGGTAAAAAAAAAAAAGATTAACATTTCCCCTGAAGTGCTCAATTAGAATCAATTCTTTTTGAGGAAAAAAAAAAACACAGAAAAAGTTGAAATGTGAATTTAGCAACTGCTTCATCATTCATGTATGATATCAGAACACAAGTTGTTTTTTTTAGAAAAAACTTGTATCATACTAAAACAGAAATGTGCAAGGCACATGACCTCAAGTATTTGTAAAACAAATGCTTGATTAAATAGGCAACTGATCAGTGAATGTCATGCGGTTACTCTCATGTATCTCTAGCTGTATAGATGTTCAATTTTGAATTAAAGCTTTGCTTTTTGGGGATAATGGAACGGATATGCAGCTAATAATTTAATAATTCAACTATTTTTATTTTAGTCCTTAAAGAGTTTAAAGCCTGACTACAGGCCTGCTGTAGTGTGACAAAAACAAGCAGTCACTCAGAGAGGGAAAGAGAGGCCAAGGCATGGAGTAACTTAAAAACAAGACACAATAGAGTCCAATAGAGATTGTTATTTGGCAGCCCTGCAATGCCACGCAGAGGGACTCTCTTCTTGTAACCGCTTCATTTTCTTTCCGAAGAAGATCCACCAGCAGAGACCAATCAGAACACACACTACAGACTCCACGTAGTAACCGTCTAATGCTGTCACACACGCACCGCCCTCTCGGACACAGAGCTGAAGACACATAAGAACAGGTTAAAGTAGCCATAGTTAAATATTAGGGGAATAAAAGATGAAATAAAACACTTACCCCTGCTTCTTCAACCGAGCCGCACGTCTGCCCAGAGGCTCCCTGACACTCTTTAGAGGTCAGAGGGTCTACGAGCCACAGAGCGAGAGTGGAGGGCCAGTTTCCTCCTAGATTAGTCACAGTGTTCAGAAGGGTCATGTAAGTGCCACCAATCACAGGGTCACTGACCTTGGCATGGAAGGCCATGCAGGCAACATACATGCTGTATAGTGCCACCTAGAGGAGAAAGACATTTTACAATGAATAGAAGCACAAAATCCAACCCAAGTGTGCTGATTTAATTCTAAACAGTCAATTTAAATAATATTGTATTATGAAATGGCAGTTTACTTAGTTCTACTTTTTAGTATTATTACACTTGTATATTACACACATGCATTATATATACACATTTGTGATGCATTATATTGTTTATAATTTTATATTATCATACATATAAATACATAACTATATAGATATAAATAAATATTATTTAATATATTATTTATTTGTTTCATTTGAGTTATAAACGATTATATAAAAATACATATATATTATAAATGCATTTAAATATACTATGTGTGTAAATATGTTTGATTTTTCAAGATATATTGTTGTTTTTTTATATATACACATTAAAATTAACATTACAGGTTGTCTCTTAATTATTTCATTTGGTGATCTACTTTTATATTACATTATTTTACATTATATACATATACTGTTTGTATGTGTATAATTTAATTTGTTATTTCAGTTATGTTATTATAATTATAATAATTAAATTATATTATAATTATAATATAATCAACAATTTTATTATTATAAATATAAATTGTTATTTAATTATATTATTATACATACAAAATAAATCATATATTTATTTTTTATTATCGTTTCATTTATTTTTTATTATGGTCTTGTTTTATACATTTAAATTTTATAAAACATAAATATATAAAAATGTGTTATATATATATATATATATATATATATATTATTTAATTTTTTTAGTTATTATATTATATGATTATAATATTAATTATATTGGTAACACTTTATAATAACTAATGTTAACAAATGAAACCTTAACTATATTAGTTAACCTGAACTAACAATTGACAATATTTCTACAGCATTTATTAATCTTATTTAATATTAATTACAGCATTTACTAACATAAGTTTAAAGTCATAAATATATAGATGTATTGATATATGGTAAATTTATACAAAGTTATAAATATAAATTATAAATATATGCTTCTAAGGGATTGATTAAACTGCTGACAAAATGACTCTGAGCTCACCTGATGTAAAGCGTAGCTCAGCAGCACAACAGCGTAATAATACAGAGGAAATCCCTCCTCCTGCCGAACACTCGGGGTCCACCAGACCAGCAGGGCGTACTCTAGACCAATCAGCAGCCTTTGAGAAACACAAGCCACATGCATCCTATTACTTTATACAATGCATGTGTTCCCTCTAATGAGGCTGCTCAGTTCCTGTGTACATCACAGCTCTTAAAGTCAAGGGTCAAGGCATGTGTGTGGATCCAGTCTGTACCTGAATGGGAAGGCCTTGTAGAAAACGTCGAGTGGACGTGGACCAGCTGTGTATTTACTAATAATCAGAGGCAGCAGGATCTGCAGAGGCACCATGGGAACTGCCAGCAGAGCCAGCTGCTCTTTAGGAACCCCGGCTTCCACTAGCTTTAGCCCCGTCACGGCGTCCGCGGCAGAGAAACCAATCTGAAAGTAGAGACAAAGTAGATTTGCATATAATTGCAAAGTTACAGCAATTTAAACAGGAAGATGACCAGAGTGAACTGAGTGGCTTTACCTTAGCAGTGAGCAGAAGAGCACAGAAGGTGAAGACGGTGGGCATTTTAATGATGGATAACAGTAGTTTGTAAGTCTCCATGACACCCTGTGTCTCCTCTTTAGGCTTCTTCTTAGTGTGCAGGTGTCTGCTGTTTTCCTTCTTCAGGACAGCAACCAGAGTGGTGGACACCATGAACACAATCCCCCAGAAGAACAAGAAATCTGAGACAGAGTAAAGTACAAAGTATCAGTAAACTTGCATCTCTAGTCACATGATTTTATATGTTTAGGCCTGTTTAATACTGAAGAATGATAAGGTACCATATATATATCACACACACTACTTATCAAAAGTGGGGTTCTGAATGTCTCTATGTTAATATATTATGAAATGTAATTTATTTCTGTGATCAAAGCATCATTACTCCAGTCTTCAGTGTCACATGATCCTTCAGAAATCATTCTAATATGAGGATTTGCTGCTCAAGAAACATTTATGATTATTATCAATGTTGGAAACAGTTCTCAATATTTTTGTGGAAACATTTCTTTGAAAGGATTCTTTTATGAATTGAAAGTTCAAAAGAACAGAAATTATTTAAAATATGTTTTGTAACAAGTTAAATGTTTTACTGTCACGTTTGTTTATTTTAATACATCACTGCTGAATAAAAATATCATCTTTTTTTTTTTAATCTTACTGATCCCAAACTTTTGTATGTATGTATATACACTGTACACCCATACAAACACACAAAATACATACAAACACATCCATACAAACACGCATTACATACACACACACAAATACAAACACACACACATACATACAAACACATGTATACAAACAGGCATATACATACACACACACACACACACACAAACAAACACAAAAACACGCGCGCACACACATATACAAACACGCATACATCCATACAAACACACACATACATACAAACACATGTATACAAACACACAAATACACACACACACACACACACACACAAACACGCATACACACACATACAAACACACACGTGCATACATCCATACAAACACACACACATACATAAAAACACATGTATACAAACACGCATTACATACACACACACAAACATGCATACACACACAAACATGCATACACACACAAACATGCATACACACACAAACATGCATACACACACAAACATGCATACACACACACACACACACACAAACATGCATACACACACACACACAAACAAACATGCATACACACACACACAAACATACATATACAAACATGCACACACACACACACACACATGCATGCATACACACACAAACACACGCATACATCCATACAAACACATCCATACAAACACACACACAAAAACATACAAACACACATGTACAAACACACACACACACACACACACAAACCATACAAACAAATACATGCAAATACACCCATACATTCATATAAACACACACACAGAGGTTTGTTTTGCTATCTTAGTGAGGGCATTGCATAGACTTCCATTGATTTTATATCAGGTCTATGATATTTTCTATCACCTAACCCAACCTCTACTCCTAAACCTACAGTACCATCACAGAAACATGTGCAGAACACTAGATTTAAATAAAAACCTCTTCTGATTGATTTATAAGCCTGTTTAACTAGTGACAACCAGTCAATGTCCTCACTAGTGGGTTGTGAAAGTATTTCACAATATAAGTGAGGACATTTGACCCTTACAAGTATAGTCAAAACAAGTACACATAAACACATATATAAACACACACTACCAGCCAAAACTTTGTAAACATTACTATTTTTAATGTTTTTGAACAAAGTCTCTTATGCTCATTAAGGCTGCATTTATTTCATAATAAATACAGATAAAACAAAAATATTGTGAAATATTATTACAATTTAAAATTATGGTTTTCTATTTTAACATACTTTAAAATATAATTTATTTCTGTGATCAAAACTGAATTTTCAGCATCATTACTCCAGTCTTCAGTGTCACATGATCCTTCAGAAATCATTATAATATGAGGATTTATTATCAATGTTGGAAACAGTTGTGCTGCTTAATATTATTTTATAACCTGTGATACTTTTTCAGGATTCTATGATGAATAAAAAGTAAAAAAAAAAAAAAAAAAAACAGCATTTATTTAAAATAGAAATCTTTTGTAACAATATACACTACCGTTCAAAAGTTTGGGTTCAGTAATTTTTTTTTTTTTCGTTTTTTTGAAAGAAATATTTTTATTCAGCACGGATGTGTTAAATTGATAAAAAGTGATAAAGATTTATATTGTTAGAAAAGATTTATATTTTTAATAAATGCTGTTCTTTTTAACCTTTTATTCATAAATTAATCCTGAAAAAGTATCACAGGTTCCAAAAAATATTAAGCAACAACTGATAATACAACTTATAAACTGATCACCATTGATAATAACTGAGTATTGTGATTATTATGAGTATTGTGAGTATTATGATTTCTGAAGGATCATGTGACACTGAAGACTGGAGTAATGATGCTGAAAATTCAGCTTTGATCACAGGAATAAATGATATTTTAAAGTATATTAAAATAGAAAACCATAATTTTAAATTGTAATAATATTTCACAATATTATTGTTTTTTCTGTATTTATTATTAAATAAATGCAGCCTTAATGAGCTTAAGAAACTTTTTTCAAAAATATTAAAAATAGTAATGTTTCCAAAGTTGACCAGTAGTGTATATGTGTAATATATGTGTAATATATATATATATAAAAAGTAATTAAATAATGCATCAGGCAGTTGTTGAATATACCTGAGAGCGTCACAATGCCCCGTTCCTGCGGCTCAAACCTCAGATACTTGTTGCAGAAATCAGCAGACTCCAGAGCCAGAAACAAGACATTTCCTAGGAAGTATCCCGCCGTCTGACCCACAGAGTTACACGTGGAAGCATAACCCACATTCTCCCTGGAAAGCATAGTCAAAGCCCAGCCGTCAACGGCAATATCCTGCGTGGCTGCGAGGAAAGCCAGCATGAAGAAGACCGCGGTCAGAGTGATCACATCCGGCCCCCTCTGACCATCCGTCTGAAGCATGGAGTCCACCGTGAACGACAGGTACAGCATAAAAAGCCCCAGCAGGTACTGAGTGGGCACCAGCCACGACTTCCTCCTGCCAAACCGCTGCAGGTACAGCGAGTCCACCAGAGGAGCCCAGAACAGCTTTAAACTGAAGGGCCAGAAGACAAAGCTGAAATAGGCCTGGTCCTTGTAGCTGACGCTCTTACTCTGCATGATGAGAGGGATGCTCCCGGCCAGGCCTAGAGGAATGCCCTGAAGAACATACAAGAACAATAACAGGGCCACATTGCTCAGTTCTCCTTTGATCCCATTAGACACTTTCGCTTGTCTGTCAACACGGCCTGAGTTTGGAAGAAGAGTCTCCTCATCATCCTCAACTTCTAGCTTGGACTCCCTCGCCCACATATCCGAGTTAGACACCACAGGCTTCCTCTGCCTCCCGTTCTTGTGTGTGATAGATTTAGACAGTTCCATCTTAATCTGCCAGGCATTAATCCAAATATGTATTCAAAACACCTGAATGAACAAAAAGCAATGAAAACAGCCGCATTAGGGTGTCTGTGGAACAACTAAACATCATAACATCTTATTGGAAGACTATGAAGAAAATCTTAATTCCTCTCTGGCATCATCAAAACACATAAAAGATGAAGAAAACAGCTGCTTCTGATTCTCACGTGACGTAAAGATGAATAAACATAACAAATAACATCAGATCAGAGACATTGATATTCATTAAAAGTGCGTTTGATACTCAAATCGAGCATGAGATAAGAAATATACTGATTCATGGTTACCTTGCACTATGATGACACACCACATGACAAGTCAAGACATTAATGAATCAATGAACAAAACGAATGACGGAACAAACACACTGTTCTGTGGCTTTAAATGAGCAACACTTTACTGAGACAAACACATCCACGCAAATATATAGTATACCTAATGTTTACAAGACGCAAGGAAGCGTAGAAAGCACACCTGACAGCTGAAATGAGAAGGAAGCCGGAGCAGTGCGTCGGTTAAATGTGTCCCCAGTGCTTCAGCTGACGTGTCTTACAGCGTCAGTTTTTAGTTCCGCCCGGACGGTTTCATATATAAAGAGAGGAAATATCTGTCCATACTTACATTTCACTCTCTTCTGACACATAAAGCTATAAAAATAGAAGTGTCTTTGTGTAGCTGCTGTGGTTGATTGACAATGCGAGTTATTAATATTTAATACTGTGTGTATATATATATATATATGGGTCAGTGACATGATGGGTCATTGTTTTGTCCAAAGGCCTTAATAATAATAAAAAACAAAGATATGACATCCAAAGTATGTAAGGTAGTACAACTAGATCTCTTTTATTGAATCCAAAAGGTTTTAATTATATTTTGCTACATATAAAGGTATTTTAAAGATTTTGAAGTGTCAAAAGGCCATTCGGTTTAACCGTCCAAAGGCCAATACAGCCATTTCATTTGTGATTAAAATATCTTAAAATGTAATAAATGTATATATTTTTTTATTCTGGCATGATTTTATATATCAACATAATGCAAAATGGTATTAAAATTATGTGTAGAAGTCGTTGCTTTGTTATGAGAAAGAATGTCCGGAAAAATTAATTTCCAGTGTAATATAATATTTGCCAACCAATATAAAGGGACCATTTTGGTTCAAGTCATGCAGTCAATATCATGTGACAGGATGTGACATCATTCAGACACCTGCAAAGGACCACATGGTCGTGAAGCAAAGTAAATAACTCTCTCTTAACTATTTGAAAAATTCATGTTTTCACTTGATTTTTAAAAACTTGTTTCTTCCACCCACCCACACACACACACACACACACACACACACTTATATATATTAATACACAAACACAAAAAATGTGTGAGAAAAAGATATGTTGTGAAATATCATTACAATTTAAATGAACTGTTTTCTATTTCAATATATTTTCTTGATGATAAAGCTGAATTTTCAGCAGCAATTACTTCAGATTTGGTCAAGAAATAGTTCTTATCATATTATATAAATTTTTTTTATTACCACTTAATATTTTTCTGGAAACATTTGTTCCATAGTTTCAGGATTATTTGATGAATAGAAATAGATGTTTAAAAAAAAAGCATAAAAATCTTTTGTAAGAGAATAAAATGTTCTTTCTTTCAAGTTTTATGCATCCATGCTGAATAAAGGTATTAATTTCTTTTAAAGAAATCTTACTGACCCCTTATTTTTGAACGCTAGTGTAAACGGAAGGCTGTATTACACTGTATTATAATAAAAGTGTTCATTTAATAACAACCCATACAAAGAAGCTCTTCACTATTGTACAACCTATACTGAAAATAATGTAATGAAGTAAATTCAAGCGGAATATCATCTACAGTTTTTAATATTTAGTAAAAAAGTCAAATATTCAAAGATTTTTATGTCCGAATTAAATATTTATATTGGTATCAATTTTGCATGGGCAAAAATGTATAAATAACACACTGTCTTCCACCTGGTGCTTCTCAAAACATATTACTGGCTCATATTAAAATGTAATGACTTTCTAACCACCAGCCCAAACTAAAGTCATAACTCATAAACTAAAACACATGTGACCATGGCCTGAAATAGCTGTCCCATTCTCACAAGGCCACAGATGCAGTGTGTAATTAGAGTCAACAGACATAATTGAAAAATAAAGGGAGAGAAAAATTTGATCTATGCTTGATACACATATTCACATAATGTAACTAAACACTATGCTATATGATACTTAGGCTACATGTTGATCTTTAAAAGCCATAAAATCCTATACAAAGCAATGTGTTGTCTGTGTTTTTAATGCTTTCACAGTTAAAGAAGACATCAGAGATAATGAATGGCTGAATGTGGAGCCGCGTGGAATCAGTAAAATGGTTTAAATGCATGTGACAGAGGATGTTGAATAAAGACATGTGATCAGACGTGTGAGAGTAAACTAACTCAATCTTTTTGCCATTTTCTTGCTGCTCATTTAAGTTCACCCAAAAATGAAAATTCTGTCATCATTTACTCACCCTCAAGTTGTCCCAAACCTGTTTGAGTTTATTTGTTCTGCTGAACACAAAAGAAGATATTTTGAAGAATGTTGGTAACCAAACATTTGACGGTAGCCACTGACTTCCATAGTAGGAAAAAAAATACTATGGAAGTCAATGGAAAAAGCAGATGCAATGAGACCTGTTTTCCTGTTTGTTCATGTGATGTTCAAAGACTATAGTACTTATTTTATTTACACGTTTTTTTCACTGGACCCCAGTAAAAACAAAAAAAAGGCCTATGAAAGGACATGAGGATGAGTAAAGTGTAGTTGTTTAGAATTTTTAGTTTATATATATGGCCGATAAAAGCACATTTTTACACTATCGGCTATTGGCTGATACCGATTATTGGCCGATATATCGGTTTATCTCATATATATATATATATATATTATATATATATATATATATATATATATATATATATATATATATATATATATACATATATATTTAATATAATATATTACGATATATTAATATATCAATATATAACATATATTATATATTACCGATTACTGGCCGATATATCGGTTTATCTCTAAGGTGTATTATATATATATATATATATATATATATATATATATATATATATATATATATATATATATATATATATATATATATATATATATATATATATTATATTAGGTTATATTAATATACCAATATTTAATATATATTAAATATTACCAATTATTGGCCGATATATCGGTTTATCTCTGATATATATCAGAGATAAACCGATATATTGGCCAATAATCACTATCGGCCAATACCAACTATGGCCCGATATATTGGTGCATGTCTAATATACATATATATAGTTTAAAGCAGTCGATAGCCAGGGCCAATATATCCTGTCAATAAAAAGAGGGCAGGAAAATGTACCGAATTTGTACTTTGTGTAAAGAAAATGCTAAGAAACCAGTTTGATGTTCAATATTAATAGTAATTATATGAATTAATAACATTCAGAAAGTTAAGAAATATTAATTTAATCTTCAGAATTTAGTTAATGTGTGTTAATATTAATTTGAGTAATGAGTTTATGTTTATAACTGATACCAGTCACTCTGAAGCAAGTTGATGAAATGGAGAGAATAAAGTTTTTATTTGCATTTCTTTCAAAATATAATAATTAAAAATATAATGATTAATTATTAATTATAATGAAATTATCATTAATTTAAAAGAAGGTATAAAAGGCAAAACCCCCGAACTATTGTTATCAGTATCGGCAGATATCGGCTATCGGTATCACAAATTTAGTGTGTGTATGTGTATATAAGTATATATGCATTTAAATATGTGTATACACAACTAGCAATAATTTTATTAAACATATTTATTATTTGCAGTGTTGGGTAAGTTACTCTAAAAAATTAATTACTAGCTACAAATTACATCTTTAACAGTGTAATTAGATTACTGTAATAATTACTCCCTCTAAAAAGTATTGGATTACTTATTACTAGTTACTTTCTAAATCCCATATCGACCTCGACCAGATGAACAAAACTCTAAAAAATGCTGTCTCAAGTTGAGTTGAAAATGGACAAATCCAGCAATTGGGTTGTTTTAACCCAGCAGTTGAGTTAAATGTTTGACCATCCTGCTGGGTAGTTTTATTTAATTCAACTATTGTTTAAAATAAACCCAAAGTATGTTAGAAATTAATATTTATTAATATGTTTAATAAATTAACATTTATTAATAAGTTTAATGAATGATTAAACGCTAAACAAATGTTCGCCTTTCTATTATTATAGTTGCCTCTAGTAATTATGTGTCTGATTTTTAATTTCCAACATATTTTAGATTCATTTTAAGATAGCCATATATTCATTTTTAAACAATAGTTGGGTTAAATAAAACTACCCAGCACTTTGGTCAAACATTTAACCCAACCGCTGGGTTTGTCCATATTCAACCCAATTTGGGTTATTTTTAACCCAATTTTTTTTTTAGATAGTGGATAGACAAGAACCTGCTCTTTTAATTATTTCAAATAAACAATATACAATTGCATAAATCATTCCTGAACAGACCAAAGTGTGTAAAAGCAAAAAAAAAAAAACATACATTTAATAATACAGAATTGTTGCATAATCTACAATGCAATTACATCAGAAGTAACTGTAATCAAATTAAAAGTAATCCTTCACGTTACTTTTCAAGGGAAAAGTAATCAAATTACAGTAATTACATTACTTAGTCCTTAATTACACCCAACACTGATTATGTGTTATATATGTCCAGATGAAATCTAGTTATTTGTGCAGCTAGTATATTTTTGAAAAGTGTTCTTCTTCAAAAGTAAACGAATCGTCAGGATTCCCCCACAGAAACTTTCCTCTGACTCTTAACGTCAAACTCCTCCCTATCAGCAATCACATACCCCGAGCGGGCTGATGATACGGAGCTGTAGTAGTAAGCAATCGGCCAGCAGGAGAGAGAGTGGGAGACACCGTCACCGATCACACGGAAGAGAGAGAGAGAGAGAGAGAGAGAGAGGACCCGCGGAACACGCTCGCAACCGAAACACTGCAAGACAGGAGTGTCCGCTCCACATCACGCATTCATGGCACTGTGTAACGGGGATAGCAAGGTCAGTAAACCGGCCTAAGCATGCACACAACCCAAACTCTTCAACCCGTCCTTGTGCGTATCACCGGTGCTCGCCGCCGGTGTTCTGTTCTCCCCGTTCACACGCGGCCTGTCTGCGCTGGGAAACTTAGAGCGCGCGGCGACCCGGGGTTGGTTGCTTTGGCTGACTGTTGTACATTTATTAATGCGTATTCGCCCTTATGGGGAATTTATGTGATCGGCTCTTGCCTGCAGCACTCCACCTGGCTGATGTCGTGGTGCTGGATGTGATATAGTGAGAACATCACATGCCCCGGGCGAAGCTCAGAGGCGCACCGCGCGCCGCTCCTGCGTTCAGTTAGCCGGGCTCGAGCGCGCAAGCTAATGCTAGTTAGCCACAATCAATGTGACATGCTCAGCTCTCATTGCTAATGAGGTTTCGGAGCTGTGGCTGAAACGAACAGCCACCCGTGAAACACCTTTGGGTTTCATTCTGCTATAAAAGATTTATCGCTTAAGCACAGTGAAAAGTTGAGCTGTTCTGTGTTAACATGCTATTATGAGCTGTAAATGGAGGGCCAGTGCATTTTCACACTGGAGAATGGGTTATCGTGTTTGCTGTTTGTTTAATGTTTACATATTAAATGAGACTGGTTAATGTTTGCACTCTTTTATGTGTTGATTAAGATAACTTTTACTGTATTTTAGCGGTATTTTATACTCTTTTTAAGTCGGTTAGTGCTGCGGAGTGTGTTAAAGTGCTGTTTTCGTGCGCTCACAAACCACGTGGGTTTCGTACTTATAAACTATAGTAAGAGATGCATGTAGTACGTACTTTTTTTTTTTTTTTCTGAAATGTTGCTTTATCTATTTTTATCTATCTATATAAGTGGGTCAAAGACGAAAAAGGGGTTTAAAGCATTAACAATAAGTGGAATACAGCTTTGAATTGTTGTTTTTCATTACATCAGAATGAGAACTATTTATGTTTTTATTTCTGAGCAAAAATTAAATATACATTTTTACAGTGATTTACAGAAGGCACCCACTAAAAAGTCATTCAGTGTAACAGTGTTGTCAGGGATATTTACAACAAATATCTTTTATGTCATATTAAATGCTAATTACTTGTAATTTTAACTTTTTTTACTCATTTAAAGTGCAATAATTAAATAATTTAGTTTACTCAATTATTCTTTTATATATTTTAATACGTACAGGTCAGAACAGTATGTTGTTTCAATTTTTTTACATAAATATAAGCGTTACACTGAATGACAATGGAACATTGACCTGCATTTTGACTTTATTCTCCTAAAACTTATTTGAAACTTTAAAAGTAGATGTTTTACTTGCATTTAATGTGCTTTCTATGTATATAAAATCACTTTTGTAAATTTCTATTGATGCGGACATCTAAACGTCTTTGACCCATATACACCATAACTTAAGAAAAAAAATATTAGTAGTAATAGCAATATGTTATTTAAAGAGCAGGCTGTCAATTTTATTATTGATTTAATTTTTTTAAACGTATAAATATGTGCATGAAAATGTATTCGATATTTAACCCCTTAAAGGTGCAATATGTAGGATTTTTGCAATAAACTATCCAAAAACCACTAGGCCAGTATTATATATTTTGTTCACTTGAGTACTTACAATATCCCAAATGTTTGCAACTATTTGTAAATCGTGAGAAAATTGCAATTTTACCCAAGGCTCCGGGACGTGTGAGGAGTCGCCTGTCAATTGCGTCATACCCGCGTTACCCCCGGTTTCCGCTTTAATTTTGTAGAAACCTTGGAAACACCAAAGACGCTTTAATATTTACATGTTTTACTAGACAAGGGAACAACTGTTTTGATATATTTATAGACAGAAAACTAATTATTGTTATATAGCTCAACACGTTTATTGTTTAAATCTAATTTTCTTGATTTTTTGCGAGTACCATGCTTTACCATGCCTCAGAGAAAAACACTATTTTGTCAAGTAGCTAACATAGCATAATCAGATGCAGCTTTATTTTTAGTAACAGTAATACATAATTTTCTCCATCATGCAATCCGTTTTAAAATTAATTGCATGCCATTTATCAACACAAGCCATCCAGCATTTAATATGATATTGTAAAATCGATCTTACTGCAGTGTGTAACAGTGTCTCACAGCAGCCGTCAAGTGAACGCACAGAGTAACGTTATAACAATTTTCAACACTCTCAAATGTATCTAATATGATAAACAGAGCTGCGTTACCTCATACTCATGACCGGAAAAGTGGAAGCGGCGCGGGCGACTGTGTCATAATAAAAGTCCCGCTGCTCGTGAGGCGTGTGTTGATCAATCGCTCCAGCTCCTCGTTCAGCTCCACAACACTCGCTCCTGCTCTGCTTCATACTACAGTAACGTTAATAATCACATCCATGAACATGATTTCTTCCTGAGTCCTATCCTGATTGTTTTCCACAGGTTGTGAGATGGAGACCACATGTCCCAAGATTCCGCGCTCAAACTTGGTGTCATCAAGCTACGACTTTGTTTTGAATAGGACTCTAGTGGACAGAAAATCTTACATATTGCACTTTTAACTGTCACCGTCCCGCTAGAAGGATGCTTAACACTCTTTTTTGTTTTTTATTGCCTTTTTTATCACATATTTTAGTAATCATCATAAATTAGATGTCATTCAAAAGCTTAAAAACTCAAAATTCATCCTGTGAAACTGTTTTACCACAGAAACTGTACTTTAAAACCTTTTAAGCCTGGTAAGTACGGTTACAAAAATCCAGCGGTGCGTATAGTAAGTGCATACGAAATTCATGTCACGCGCATTGCAACGCGAAGTATACTTTGGGCTTTAGCAGGCTTCTCCCCCTAGTAGGCAGTGCCATGTTTCATATTACAAAATTTATTTTAACTATTTTATGATAAATGTTTTATAATCTTTGCAAAATGCATATCGTCGGAAAGGTCTGAGACGCAAGGTTCCATATTTGATGATTGTTTTGTTGTAGAACTGATATTGTGACAGAAATGTATTAATTTGTATGCGTAAAAAAAATTAAATGTAATGTACCCGGTGGCTATTTTTGGTATTGCATCCAAACAAAACCTCATAAGACCTTCAATTTGTGTGATATCAACTTCAAATTTGGAACGCAACTTGGTTATACATATGGCTTTGATTTTTATAGCAGTTTTAGCATAAAATTATTTTGCATAATATATATTTTGTGTATATAATAAAAAATATTTTTTGTATATTATATACAAAAATATATTTTGTATATAGTATATTTTGTATATAGTATATTTTAGTATATACCAAAACTGTACTGTTTAGTACAGTACATTTGTTTAACTGTAAACTTTTAAAACTTTTTTACACTTTCATTTTTTGAAACAATCTTAAGTTTGGATGGTGCATTTTCACATCTATGCTCAAAAGGGGTTTGACAGTTAAGGGTTAATAAGATAGATATAATTTTACTTTTTAATTACTGTATGTTTTAAAATATTCTACCACTAATTTGACCAAACCAGACTGAAAATGGCAAAATATTGGCTGTTTAATATATCACTTGCTTGATGCCTGATTATCACAAATTTAAGAATGACTATATTCAAAATTTGTTTCTGCATTCATATACACACACACACACACACACACACACACACACACACACACACACACACACACACACACACACACACACACACACACACACACACACACACACACACACACACACACACACACACACACACACACACACACACACACACACACACTGTGCAGGGTCAGGCAGTAATGGTTATATGCGTTACATGGAACGTTATCTTCCTGGGAGTCATGTGGCTGCATTTATCAGAAGCCGCACATCTGTAGTCTCCAGTCACATGCAAACATGTGCTTTTAAATGCATCACAAATTTAATTAGTAGCATTTTACTTGCCTAACTTGGGGAATTATGTAACACGTGTTCTTCATTGTGTGTCTGCAGCTGGATATCGTCGGAGAACCTAAAGATGGCTTATGTTCCTACGAGGGTGCCGTGGTGATCCTAGACGCGGGAGCACAGTATGGAAAAGTGATTGACAGGCGGGTACGAGAGCTGTTTGTCCAGTCTGAGATTCTGCCTCTGGAGACGCCAGCCTTCGCCATCAGAGAGCAGGGTTTCAGGTGAGCCCATCGGTGCCAAGACTTGTCAGTAGATGCTGTTTGGTTCTTATGTTAAAAAAAAGTGCCAGGGAAGCCTAATTGAATTGCAAAGTAGAAATGTTTGATATGGTAACCGACAGGCTTTAGTATCTGTGAATCAAAGGCCTTCTTCCTTTAAAAGCAGAAGACATCAGAATTATTATTTACCCTCATTGCTTGTAGCACATTTTGTTAGTTGAAGGTATTTTTAGCTATTTGCAACCCTCATTCTGACTCTCTGTCTGAAATGATCTGTTTTTAAGGAGCTTTTTTTTGTTTTTAAGGCTCCTTTTAGACTTGTCAGTAAACAGCCACTGGCTGAACACACATCTGTATACTGTATTTCAACTAGTTGACAGCGTCATTATAATGGCTTCTGTTCGCTTTTGATGCGACGCTCACATCCAGTGTAGGCAAATGTCAGCCGTTAAGTGACTGAACGCCAGTGGGCGGGGCCTATGGTGCAATGATGTATAATTATTTGTCAATGTCTTGCTCTGGAGGCGGTCGTTGTGTATTTTTCCTGTGTGACGTCACAAATCCCACAATATCCAAATGATACGTTTTTGGATTAGTTCACTTCAAAAATTTCCTGATAATTTACTCACCTCCATGTCATCCAAGATGTTCATGTCTTTCTTTCTTCAGTCGAAAAGAAATGAAGGTTTTTGAGGAAAACATTCCAGGATTTTTCTCCAAATAATGAACTTCACTGGGGTTCAACGGGTTGAAGATCCAAATGTCAGTTTCAGTGCAGCTTCAAAGAGCTCTACATGATCCCAGACAAGGAATAAGAGTCTTAACTAGAGAAATCATCAGCCATTTTCTAAAAAAAAATAAAATTTATATGCTTTTTAACCACAAATGTTTGTCTTACGTCACGCGTGACCTTTCCAACGTAATTATGTAATGCATGGCACATCGCAGAGCAGTGCAAGACGAGCATTTGTGGTTAAAAAGTATATAATATTTTTTAAATGACTGATCATTTCTCTAGATAAGACTCTTATTTCTCATCTGGGATCATGTAGAGCTCTTTGAATCTGCATTGAAACTGACATTTAGACCTTCAGTCCACTATATGGAGAAAAATCCTAGAATGTTTTCCTCAAAAACCTTAATTTCTTTTCGACTGAAGAAAGAAAGACATGAACATCTTGGATGACATGGGGGTGAGTAAATTATCAGGAAAGTTTAATTCTGAAGTGAACTATGAAACTTGCAGGATATTTTAATGGTACAAATACCCTTTTATAATGTCAAAAGTTCAAAGCAAATTTGATTTCTCTTGTCACGACCCCTTTAAATAAGGACAATTTCCTTCTTTCAGAAGTTTTTAAAAGCATTTTTGGAGACCGCAAATGCATTTTGCTATTGTACAGTTCTTATAATCCAGCTGCTGCTCTTTTAAAACCTAAAACTATTCTAGAAATTTGTAAAACACCAGTCAGGAAAGATAAACAGTCATATATTTTGTTAGTTTGTCCTTGAGAGAACATTCACAGCGCGAGTTCGTAGAGTGCTGTGCATTCCACCTGTGAGAACATAAAAAGGAAACAAAGCTGATGTTTTCCTGACGCGGTGAACACTGAGACTCGGAATGAGGCTGGTAGACGGACAGAAAAACCCACAAGTTGGAGAGATAAGTGGATCACATGATCTGCCCTTTGCATTAGAACTTTCCCATTCTCGATTCAACAGGAAGGCAGACTTTTTCCATCTTTCTCAGACACTTGATATTTTTGTAATTATATTTTGGTTAATATAAATTGGTTTATAATGTGTATATCAAATTATTGTCTCCAATGTTAGGGCCATTATTATATCCGGAGGGCCAAACTCTGTCTATGCTGAGGATGCACCCTGGTTTGATCCAGCCATATTCACCATCGGAAAGCCAGTTCTCGGAATCTGCTATGGAATGCAGGTGAGAAATTTTATTATTATTATTATTATTATTATTATTAAAAAAGCTGTTTTCTATGTGAATATATTGTAAAATGTAATTTATTCCTGTGATGCAAATCTGAATTTTCAGCATCGTTACTCCAGTCTTCAGTGTCACATGATCCTTCAGAAATCATTCTAATATGATGATTTGCTGCTCAAGAAACATTTCTGTGCTGCTTCATATTTTTGAGGAAACCTATGCATTTTTTTTCAGGATTGTTTGATCAACAGCAAGTTCAAAAGAACAGCATTTATATGAAATCGAATATTATGGTTACATTATGAATGTTTTTATCACATTTGATCAATTTTAATGTGTCCTTTCTTTTTGAACGGTAGTGTAAAAGTTCTACAAACTCATATAAAATGAATACACTTAGTATGTCAAAAGACTAATTGTTTTTTGTGTTCGCCAGATGATGAATAAAGTCTTCGGAGGCACGGTGCACAGGAAGAGTGTGAGGGAGGATGGTGTTTTTAACATTGCGTTGGACAATTCCTGCTCACTCTTCAGGTACATCTCCCTCTATTACGTCAGTTTGCAAGTTTTTGTTTTGTTGCCGTGTCACTCGATGTAAGTGAGGAAAATCTTGTGAGTGTAATATCTTGTGCTGAAAACTTTGTGTGTTTCAAGGGGGCTGCAAAAGGAGGAACCTGTTCTGCTGACACATGGAGACAGTGTTGACAAAGTAGCAGAAGGATTCAAAATTGTTGCACAGTCTGGAAACATCGTTGCAGGTGGGTGGGCGGACCTGAAGTAGATTTCCTAGACATGCTTCATATCCTAAAAAGGCTTTTCTGAACTTGCTTGGCACTGAAGGCTTTGTTATTGTTGTGAGTGTTTGTGGTTTAAGACATTTTCCATGTCCATCTCTGTCTCAGGCATTGCTAATGAGCAGAAGAAACTTTATGGCACTCAGTTTCATCCAGAGGTTGATCTGACTGAGAGGGGGATGGACATGCTACGCAACTTCCTGTTTGAGATTGCCGGCTGCAGCAGTAACTTCACCGTTCAGAACCGTCAGATGTCCTGCATCAGGGAGATTAAAGAGAAGGTGGACAAATCCAAAGTTCTGGTAAGTAGCGTAAATCCCTGCCTTTTAAAACAATCATTGATCAGTTACAGGTGAAGTGTGCTATTATTTGTTACCTAAAGCTATTAAAAATCAGTTTTTGGTCATTGAAGATGAAGCTGAAATACAATATAAATATTAGATGAAAAACTTGAACTTAAAAAGAAATTACTTCAATTTGAATGACTAAAATGACTAAAACTAAAACAAAAATAAAGCTATTTAGAAATTAGAGCTGCGCAAATAATCGACTTTATTTTATTTATTTTTAAATGCGCAGCTTCTCAATTAAGCACAGCTCTGTGAACATTATTAAATGTAGGGCTGCAACAATTAATCATGATTAATCGTTTGCAAAATAAAAGTCTGTGTTTACGAAATATGTGTGTGTTCTGTGTATAATAATGATGTATATATAAATACACACACAGTTATAAAGTTTAGAAATATATGCATGTATTGTAAATATATATATGTAAATATATATGTAAATATATATATATATATATATATATATATATATATATATATATATATATATATATATATATATATATATATAACATAATTATTTTATATATAACTATAAAATTTTTCTTAAATATATACATGAATGTGTGCGTATTTATATATATACATAATTATTATACACAGAACACACACACATATATATATATATATATATATATAACGCAAACATAGACTTTTATTTTGCAAACGATTAATCGTGATTAATCGTTGCAGCCCTAATTAAATGCTGCTCCGTCTGAAAGCCAGAGGGCGCTCTCACGCAGAAACTACAAGTATGCCCCGCAGAAGTATGATATAACACGTGTCACTCCAGAAAAACCTTATGGGCACCACGCTAGTATCCCTGTAGCTGAATTAAACAGAAGATTGAAACGCTTTGATTGATTAAACATGACTAATAAACGCACGACTACGACAATATATGGTTTATCCGAGTTCAAGCCTTCTCAGGTATTTTCATGATGATAAAGTATATTTATGTTTGATGCGTGTTGCTTTTTCAAAGCGACTCAAACTCGGATGGAGCAGTATTTACTAGTGATCACAGAGCCGTGCTTCACTGACAAGCTGCGCATAAAAAAAAAATCATAGCCTTTGCGATTTCATAATCGCACTACGGTTTAAGTGAGATTTCATGTTAATTGCGAGAAAAAAAAAATCCTAGTAAAAATGACAAAAGCTCATAAACCTATTTCTAAAACTAGAATGAAAATATAAAAATAAAAGCCATTTCTAGGTATTTGTGCATGATGCCAAATACCTTATTTGGAAATGAAATTATGCGTTCAACAGAGGTGATGAATAAAATATGAGATGGGAGGAAAGAATGTATTTCAATGCTTTTGCGTTCTCTCATAATTCTATAGTTGGGTAATTATATTGTATATAATTTAAAGGTATCAGGGAGCTGCCATCACAATGCAGGGTATTGAAATCACTTTTGAATGCACGCCCGTTTTCACTTTTGCTTTCGAATCCGCAATCACGCATACTCTGTGTATAGTGAGCAGCGGACCGCACATTTTACCAGATAAGATATTTGTGGTATATAAGAAATACGAACACTATGCAACACCAACTACTGCAGCAAGCCTAACAATGTCCCTTTAGGGGCTCCGTAGAATGCTTGACTAATTTTCTATGCCTTTCCGAATAATGTATTTGGCTTCTGGGACATCCCTAAGAGGATATGTTCAGACTGCCAGCAAAAATCAGATTTTTTTGCCTATCCAGATTTTGTCCAGATGGGTTTTTGAAAGTCTGGACCACAAAAAAACATTAATTCAAACCACATTTAGATTCCAATCAGATTTTTACAGATGCGTCTCAGTCTGGATGCTCTGATTACTCAAATCGGATTAGCGTGAGGAGACTGTTATATGTTGTGATTATATCGCGACTCGACATGGCACTTATTTGGAGAGAGGCATGATGCACCTCCATTTTTCATGCATCTGTTTTAAAAGCCTTATCACATACGTGGGTACGCCTATGTCATTTCCAAAACAGCCCATGCAGATACACACATCTTATTTGATCACTTGCAATTAATAATCGGCCTGAAAAGATCTGATTTGGGGGAAAAAATCAGATTTGCTTGCAGTCTGAACACAGCCATAGATACTATAATTGTATATAAATAATACTAAAATAACACTGTTATAGTGGCACAGAAATTATACACATTTAATGAGAGAAATCATTCTCTAATTACAATAATTAACAGATTGGTATTGAGTGAAAGCTTAGATTTAATTGGTTGGCGTGTGTGAGGGGGATGTTACTGTTATTGTGGGCTCAATGCAATATTGATCTTCCTCGATCTATTAAAGGCCTTTTTGTTTGGTTGAGGCACATATGTGATTAGTGCCATATTACTCTAATTTATCTAATTCTCTATTAATTGCTGTTGCTCCAGGCAGTGTTTGGAATTTTTAATTAGTTGCCATCACACACACACACACACACATTCTGCCCAATTAGTTAGTGCTCTTTCCTAAAGCAAGGTGATTTCCTCCCTGAGCTTCTGTAAAGTAGATTTTCTCTCTAGAGAGTGGATTGGATTTATAATCTATTAATGAGCATAATATTATAGCAAATATTCCCCCTAAAGTCATCTCTGTTGTACTGTTGATTCTGTGTATTTGAACATTTGGGTTTATTGGATGTCTTGTTTACAGTTACAGTCCTAAATCAGGATGTGTGTGTGTCTGTGCAGGTGTTATTGAGCGGCGGTGTGGATTCCACTGTGTGCACGGCCCTGTTGAATAAAGCCCTTAATCAGGAGCAAGTGATTGCTGTTCACATCGACAACGGCTTCATGAGAAAGAGGGAGAGTCAGACTGTTGAGGAAGCATTGACTAAACTCGGCATCAAACTCAAAGGTACGTTTCTTTTGGTTACTCGGGTTAGTTAAAGGATTAGTTCACTTCAGATTGAAAATTTCCTGATAATTTACTCAACCCCATGTCATCCAAGATGTCTTTCTTTCTTCAGTCGAAAAGAAATGAAGGTTTTTGAGGAAAACATTCCATGATTTTTCTCCATATAGTGGACTTCAACAGTTACCAACGGGAATGCTTTCCTCAAAAACCTTCTTTTCTTTTTGAATGAAGAAAGAAAGACATGAACATCTTGGATGAGTAAATTATCAGGAAGTTTTAATTCTGAAGTGAACTAATCCTTTAAATTGTTTAGCATAAATTAATTAATTTATGTATTAAAGTTGTTTATTCATGCATTATTTTCATTTATGTATTGCCTTTTTATTTTTCAACTTTAAACTTTAAATCAAGTTTATTTATTAATTTAATTAAATTTTTTAGTAGAGATGCACTGATACTGAACTTCGATATCAATTATTCAGAGCACTATCTGCCTATACTGATAGTTTGATTTTCTTAAGAAAAAATTCATGCTGAAAACCTTCTCATTTGGTCCATTACAATAATATTAGAGGTTAAAATTAACAACAGATCCCAAACTATTATATTCAACTGCTACTTATTTTCAGATATAATACTTAGACTCAAATTAAAAACTAAAAAAAAAAAAAAAAAAGTTTGTATAAAACGTATAAGTAGTTTTTATAAACACTTTGTCTGTTACGTTATATATGCGTGTGTTCTGTGTATAATAATGTATATATAAATACATGCACATACATGTATAAATTTAAGAAATATATACATGTATAAATAAATATACATATTTATATATATTTCATATTTTATATATATATATATATATATATATATATATTTTTTTTTTTTCTTAAATATATACATGTATGTGCATGTATTTATATATACATAATTAATTTACACAGAACACACGCATATATTACGTAAACAGACTTTTATTTTGCAAACGATTAATCGTTGTGCAGCCCTAGTTAAGTGACATTGTTCACAAGTTGTTTTATTGACATTTTTCCACGGCTGAAATACTGATTAAGCGATAAAATGAGACATGATTCATTTCAGTAAGTTGTACTATATCTTTCAGCATACCTTCTGATGTTCATGCATGTTTTCATGCTATAACTTGTATTAAAGAGGGAGAAATAACTAGCACTGCTGCTTGAAAAGAGGGGCTACAGCGATCGGTCACGTCACAATTAAGAGCATCAATTTATTTCCATTTATTGTTTGAATTTCATAATAAAATGTAAATAATTTGAAAGCTGAGACTTTGTTTCTTATCAGAAGTAACAAAGCAAAAAGCTCTTTAAGATTACTGGATGGGAGGCACACTACAAATAATGTTTGATGTAGGTAAAAACCGCAGACCTGGCAACCCTGGCTTGATCTACAGGTGATTCATAGGGTCAAATAGAGTCTGTGGTGATGTCACTATTGCGTTAACTAAATTCTACATGAGACATTTTTATCACACACAGTACGAGTTGCATTCTGACACGTCTTTCCACCCCCTTTTGATTGACAAATCAAATCGGCCTATAGTGAAGATCAGCCGATATATCGGTGCGTCCCTTAATTTTCTGAAACACACATCAGTGTTGTAACTATAACATCACTCTCTCTTCACAGTTGTAAACGCAGCACACACCTTCTACAATGGCACAACGACCCTGCCGATATCAGAAGAGGACCGCACACCCAGGAAACGCATCAGCAAAACGCTCAACATGACCACCAATCCAGAAGAGAAGCGGAAGATCATTGGGGACACATTTGTAAAAGTGTGTAGCTCTGCTTTGTAGATGACTATCTGCCCAACAGGAACTGAATTGATGTTGTCATTATTATCAGATGATCCTGTAATGATATTAGTGTATTACTGAAGTATTGATTCTCCTAAAATGTCTTGTTCACATCAAACAAGACTTTGCCTGAAGTATAAACCTATTATATAGCATTCAATTCTCTTGAGTTGTGAAGCGAGATGAGAATGTGTAGTACTATAATATGATTCTGTGACTGTCTCAGGTGGCGAATGAGGTGATTGGAGAGATGAATCTGAAGCCAGAGGATGTGTTTTTGGCGCAAGGAACACTCAGGCCAGACCTTATCGAGAGTGCGTCTCACCTCGCTAGCGGGAAGGCAGAAATGATTAAGACTCACCACAACGACACAGAGCTCATCCGCAAACTCAGAGATGAGGTAAATATGAACATCAACCAACGGTGCCAACATGGCTGTTGCAGGTTCGAGTCCTGCCTGCAACATGTCCTTGCATGTGTCATATTATTAGAATTTTACCTAAATCAATCTCAAGTAGTTACAAGGTATCCACGAATGTCAGGCATATGTGTTTTGTTTGTCATTAGATCGCAGTAAGTGCATTGCATTACATTTTCATCAACTTACAGGTTATAAAATTTACTGTAGCTATGTGGACGTTCAACTTTTTTTGTCATTTGGCCAAAATCGAATGTTATAAACAATTTAAGACCGTATTGGCTATGACTTCACGACAAACGCTAGACACTATTCTCCTTTCCTAAAATACATAAAACATTAGCCTTTATATAATAGTGTTTCTTGAGTAAAGAAAACATGCAATTGAAAGAAAACATTGCATTGCAAACAAGCAGAGACGTTCCAAACTGCATGTCACATTTCATTCATGATAGAGGAGGGGTGGAGTTTTGAGGTTTGACTGACAGTTTGAGGATCTAATTGACTTATCTTTTTAATATTTTTCATTGATTAAATATTTGCAAAACCCGCAGACAGATGTAAAAGGTGGCCAATGGTAATGATTTTTGGGGGAAAAAAGACGAAATATGGAGAGGTTTCTGCCTGACAGCGATGATACTCTAACTGTTGTTGATTTGTATAGTAATTGTCTTACAGTGTTTTAGCATTAGAGCCAAATAGTGATAATTAAAAAATATCCTCACTGTAGTTTTTTAGCTTGGTAACTAGATATTGCTTTGATTTTCATTGTAATGATAATTCTTTAGCTCTGATGCATGTGCATTTTTTTTTATTTTCACATTTATGCAGTTTCTTTTGTCAATATTGGTCAACTCAAGCAGGGAAAGTGGTTTTATAATGTTTGCAGTATATTCAGATCCCCTGCGGTGTGACACAGCAGAGGCACGCAATAGGGAGTCTCTTCCTCATCATGTTAGAGACACTCGATTATGCCTTCTTCATAACTGTTATTTGCTGATTCTTCTGAATGTTGTGCCCTTCAGGGTAAAGTAATCGAACCACTGAAGGATTTCCATAAGGATGAAGTCAGAGCACTTGGTCGAGAGCTGGGACTCCCTGAAGAGATCGTCTCCCGACACCCCTTCCCTGGTAAGACCATCAGAAACCTTTAAAACCCCTATTTCTTTTCTTTCTTTCTTTCTTCTTTTTTTTTTTTTTACTTTAACAACTTTTAAGCTATTTTACAATAGAAAATGGTTATTTAAAATTGAAATATTTCACAATATTGTTTTTACTGTTTTTATGCAGGCTTTGCAAGACTTCTCAAAAAAAAAATATTACTGACCCCTAAAATGTTTAACGATGGTGTACGTTTTAAATGCATGATGTACATGTAACGATGAATGACTTCTGAAATGCGCTTTGCTGAAATTGTGTGTAATGTGTTGCAGGTCCAGGTCTGGCCATTAGAGTGATCTGTGCTGATGAGCCTTACGTCTGTAAAGACTTCGCCGAGACCAACAACGTCCTGAAAATCATCACAGACTTCTCTGCCAGTGTCAAAAAGGTGTGTGCATGTGTAAACATTGCTTCTTGTTGGCTGAATTATTGGCATTGACCTTACATAATTGATCTTTTCAACTTAAAGGTGCAGTAAGCGATTTCTGAGAAACACTGTTGATATCTGAAATCGACCAACACACCTCTCCCTTCATTGCTCCATCCCAACATAACGAGCATGCTATGCAACAGCTAACAGCTGGCGCATCAGATAGCTCTCACATGCATGGATGAATCAGCTGTGATTTACAACAGCATATCTTGGTTCTGTGAAACAGCAAAAACCAATGTTATTCACATATCGAGCAGAAACAAAGCAACCTCGGCATCCGTTTGTAGGCATTCCTGCTTTCTAATGTCTCTCCAGTACTGGAAAGCTTTTCTAATATTAACGTGGATCCTAAAGCTCTGACCTGATCATAACCCTTCTTTTTCCAGTGATATTCCTCTGATCTTTTCTCTTTTGTAATGTCTCTCAGCCATCTCTCTTTCTACAGTCTTTCTTCACATCTCGCTCTTGTTCACTCTCTCTCCTCCCCATCATGAGTAGACACGCCCCCTACTGCTGATTGGCTCACTCTCTCCTCCCCCATCATAAGTGTACCCACCCCCTACTGCTGATTGGTTCACTCTCTCTCCTCCCCATCATGAGTATACACGCCCCCTACTGCTGATTGGTTCACTTTCTCTCCTCCCCATCATGAGTATACACGCCCCCTACTGCTGATTGGCTCACTCTCTCCTCCCCCATCATAAGTGTACCCACCCCCTACTGCTGATTGGTTCACTCTCTCTCCTCCCCCATCATGAGTATACACGCCCCCTACTGCTGATTGGCTCACTCTCTCCTCCCCCATCATAAGTGTACCCACCCCCTACTGCTGATTGGTTCACTCTCTCTCCTCCCCATCATGAGTATACACGCCCCCTACTGCTGATTGGCTCACTCTCTCCTCCCCCATCATGAGTATACACGCCCCCTACTGCTGAGTGGCTCACTCTCTCCTCCCCCCATAGTGAGTGGACCCACCCCCTACTGCTGATTGGCTCACTCTCTCCTCCCCCATAGTGAGTAGACACATCCCCTACTGCTGATTTGCTCACTCTCTCCTCCCCCATAGTGAGTGAACACGCCTCCTACTGCTGATTGGCTCTCCTCCCCCATCATGAGTGTAACGCCCCTTTCTGCTGATTGGCTACAAGAGTGTTGTGCTGCTCGGTCCGATCCACTTTTTTGTTTTTCTCCTATTTACACAGCCTGGACTATGTATAAACAACTTTTTTCAGCACACGCACAGAACAAAATAGTTTGTTTAGGAGTTGATTTCAGCCATTTCTCAGAAATCGTTTACTGCACCTTTTAAAAGTATGTTTCTGATTAAGTTGAAAGTGTACACTTGAAAGCACGCAGTCGTTTCAGAGCTTCTTTTGGATTATATATGGCATGTTATAAAATATTAATCCTTTTGATGTCAATGCATTCAGCCACACACCCTTCTTCAAAGAGTGAAGTCATGCATATCAGATGAGGAGGAAGAGAAACTCATGCAGATCACCAGCCTTCATTCACTAAATGCCTTTCTGCTGCCAATCAAAACTGTCGGTGTACAGGTAAGCCTCATCATCCGCCAATACTTTCACGCACCGTTCAGATGTAATTCATAATGTGAGCATAAGAATGAATTACTCAATAATGTTTGTTTGTCGATGTCTTTCACTGGTACCTAGTGGTGTGGATGCAATGTCACTCAAAAGTTCTCTATTACAGATGGCATTGTAGAATTGCACTTAGCAGTCAGCAATGATTACATTTTTCACATGCAAAAGTGTTCAATAACAGTGTCACTGAGATAAAGTTAATAAGTGAGGCAGGACATGAGGTGACCCTTTCCATGTAAAGTTAAACTGCTTTTATGAGGATACTATTTGACTTGAGTCTTAATCACTGATCTGTATGAATGACTGGATTGCTCATTGCATTCTAAACTGGTAGCAGGCAAATTTTGTGGCTTTTTTTTTTTGCATAGGAGTTAAGTGTTACACCGATGAGCCAAAATATCATGACCAGTCACAGGTGAAGCTAGATCTCCTAACAAGGCCACATATTAAAGTCTGGGTAGATTAGATGGTAAGCAGTTCTTGTAATCAACATGTTGGATGCAGAAGAAATGGGCAGGAATAAAAATCTGAATGACTTTGACAAGGTCCAAATTGTAATGGCAAGATGGCTGGGTCAGAGTGTTCATTGTCTTTTGTTTGATTAAAAATAATGACTGCAGCAGGTTTATTAGGCTGCTGTCACTTTAAGAGCTGCACAGATCCAATATACTGTTGCACACGTGCTCTTTCTCAGTGTTTACATTCACTTCAGACATAACCGACTGCGTTTACGAGGATACTTGCCAAAACGGCATTTTACAACACTCACGTATTCGGCTTATTTTGATGTTAAGTTTGGCTTAGGGAGGTCTGGGTGTATATATAATATATAAGCAAGTTTAACCCTGACCTTACTACTGAAATGACTAAAACTGAAATGTAATAAAGATATATTAACTAGTTGCTTATTAGCTTGCATATTGCTAGTATATCGGTTGTTTATTAGCACTTTTAGAGCACATATTAATGCCTTATATGGTCATGCAGAATTCTACATCCTTTAATCCTACGCAATACCTAAACTTAACTACCTTACTAACTATTAATAAGCAGTAAATTAGGAGTTAATTGAGGCAAAAGTTGTAGTTAATAATAGTTAATACATGCTCCTTATACTGAAGTGTTACCAAATGCTATATTAGTGCATGATTAATACTAAAATATCAATGTTTAGTGTGATTGCTCACTTGTTTTAGGTTAAATTTATATTGTCTCCAAAATGAAAACTCTTCTGTCTGGAAGACAGCACAACCTGTCTGGCTGCATAGCTCCAAAATGTGTCCAAAGTTTCTGTGGTTGGCCTTTTTAAAAACACTATCATCACACACACACACACACGCACATTCACTCTCTATTTCTTTGTTTGATTTTTATGTTATATATAGTTCTGAAGAGAATGTCAAAGAGCAGTACTGTCAGTGCAGTACAGTCTGTACCATATCAGCATATAGAGTGATAGTTCCTCTGCTGCGACGTGCAGGTCTCATGATGTATGTATTTATAAACTGGTTTTCAATCATAGTGCTAGTGGAGGCTGGTTTACTTCTGTGAGTTGAAGCCATTAGACGGATCACGTCCAGACAGAGCCAGACTGCGTCTCACCACATTGCTTGATGATGCATGGTTGGGTGTTCCTCTTACAGTCGGCCTACTTCCATACCACGGCTGTGCTAAAATTACCACGGCCTCCAGACTCTGAGCTGGGACATGCTGACACAGAGGGGTGCAGAGAGTTTTAAATACCGTGCACTGCATTTATGCATGTTGCTGTTAACGGTTAATAGTTCAACAGATGGCGTCTCCTCCACAGCAAGAATGTATTTATTCTGCACTAATGTTTAAAATGAAAATTTGATGTCGGAGGGCTGAACATGTTCTAACTCAGATTGTATATGATCCTTCTGCGCAGGGTGACTCCCGGTCATACAGTTATGTTTGTGGGGTGAGCAGTAAAGAGGCCCCTCACTGGGATTCACTGATGTTCCTGGCCAGACTCATCCCTCGGATCTGTCACTCCATCAACAGGTAATGACACGTCACATCTCTTCCCACCAACCATGTTGAACTATGGGACTATTCACTGACTGTTCATTGTCCCCTCTGAAAACAGTTATTTTAGATGTATTGCATCAAGTGTGATGTCATTGATGCTAAATGCCATTGGTTCTTGCCGGTTGTTTAAAAAAAAAATAGAAGTTGTAATAGAAATAGAAGTGTAATCATGATTAATCGCATACAAAATTTGTATATATAAAAACACACACGCATGTATATATTTAACAAAAATATATTATATTTAATTTATATCTAAAATATGATGTATTATATTTATACCTAAAAATGTATAATTATATATTAATATATAATATAAATTTTATATATATATATATATATATATATATATATATATATATATATATATATATATATATATATATATATATATATATATATACATATATAAATAATTAAAATATATATTTTTATTTTAAATTATTTGTTATTATTTTAACAATTTTATATATTTTTATATATATATATATATATTAGTGTATGTGTGTGTATATATATATATATATTAGTGTATGTGTGTGTGTATATATATATATATATATTAGTGTATGTGTATATATATATATATATATATATGTGTGTATGTATGTATGTATGTATGTATTTGTATGTATATGTATGTATATGAATGTATATGTATATTATATACATATATATATACATATATATTATATACATATACATATATATATATATATATATATATATATATATATATATACATATATAAATAATTAAAATATATATTTTTATTTTAAATTATTTGTTATTATTTTAACAATTTTATATATTTTTATATATATATATATATTAGTGTATGTGTGTGTATATATATATATATATTAGTGTATGTGTGTGTGTATATATATATATATATATTAGTGTATGTGTATATATATATATATATATATATGTGTGTATGTATGTATGTATGTATGTATTTGTATGTATATGTATGTATATGAATGTATATGTATATTATATACATATATATATACATATATATTATATACATATACATATATATATATATATATATATATATATATATATATATATATACACATACACATACACATACACACATATATATATATATATATAGTGTATGCGTGTGTAAATACATGTTTTTAAATAAATTTTTAAATAAATTGAATTATAAGTATAAAAAAAAATATCTCTGCTAATGTAGGGAGCCCTTACCTGAACATTACTATAATATTAAAAGTTAAGCCCAAACTATTATAAACTATTAATATATTATTTCTAAAAAGATTTGTTCATCAAAGAAACCTGAAAAAAATGTATAATGGTTTGCACAAAAATATTAAGCACAACCATTTTCAACTGTAATTAAACATTTCTTGAGCAGCAAATCATCATATTAGAATGATTTCTGAAGGATCATGTGACACTGAAGACTGGAGTAAATTCTTTGATCACAGGAATTAATTACATTTTAAAATAATTACAGTTTTACAACATTATGTTTTTTTGATCAAATAAATGCAGTCTTGGTGAGCATAAGAGACTTCTTAACACATTAAAAAAAATCTCCCAAACTTTTTAATGGTAGTGTAAGTGAGACAAAATTATTTCTGTGTGAAATACGGTTTCTTATAATGTCAATAAAGGTCTCATTCTGTGCCTTGTGTCCCTTGTTCATCTCTTCCTTTGCAGAGTTGTTTACGTCTTTGGGTCACACGTAAAGGAGCCTCCCACTGACATCACGCCCACCTTCCTGACCACTGGTGTACTGAGCACGCTAAGACAGGCAGACTTTGTAGCACACTCCATTTTAAGGGAGTCCGGTAAGAGCTGGCCGTCTCCACTGTCTGCTCCATTATTGTCATAACCTTTACATGTGTAAACACTCCCACCACAGCTATGGCTACTGCAAGAGCTGAGTAAACACTTCCACCACAGTTACGTCTCTGCCTGGTTAGACAATATCAGTCAAAGACCGCAAATGTTGACTGTTTTCTGTTGTTTATACGATTTTAACTGTTCAAATGGCCAGAATTGATGATAACAATATCTAGAGATAAATAAATAGATAATTCTATGTCATTTCATCTTTAACTTTGTTGTCTATTCTTTTTTTTTTTTTTAAATTGAAATAATCACACTAAAAATGTGAGCATAATGAGGCAAAGAGAGAGTTTGTAACCACAAAAAGAACAAACTGTTGGTCAGCACTTCCTGGTGACTGTGTCTAAAGACCTGTTCACAGCAAGAATGAAAATTATAAAGATAACTTTAATGAAATCAGCATCCACACCAACGGACGTTAATGATCTGTTTATTGTAAGCATGCTGCAGTTTTGTCATCTGCCACTTTAAATGCTCAGGCTCTTTACAGTTGCCTAGATTCTGATTGGCTGTCAATGTTTTAATCATTCATCAGCTGGAAAAAAAAATCCATTTTGAAAGGGATTCCAATGACATCATTCCTCAGTTGTTCTTAGTTGTTCTTAAGTCCAGACCAAAACTAAGAGGACTTCTTGTTTTTATAAAATTCTAATGATTCTTAAAACTTTATAGTTATGGTTATAATTAGGGTTGTCAACTTACCAAAATTTCAACCAGTTGCCAATTTTTTTTTTTTTTTTTAAGGAAATTTATTTGTTTATTTGCTTTATTAAAGACCAAACCATAACTATATCTGTAGCCAGAATAGCAAAACATTAACACACAAAAATTGCAGACTGAAAATGCAAATTCACTCTCTGACAGTAGGTGGCGCTTATGAAACAGCAGTAACATTGCGTTTTGTTGGTTACTTCTGTACACTAGAGTGCTGGGCTTATAAACTCTACTTCAGTAGGCATTATACAGGGGTAGAGGAAAAGGAAAAAGCCATCAAAAGTTTTCTGAAGACAGTCAGTTCCCTTAATGTGCTTTTTACAGACTTTGTAATATTTCCACACAAATAACATTTGAAAAAACGGCCCATTCGGATTGATGGCCGATTGCATTTCTAAAAATCACTAAGGCTGTCAACTAAAAGCCAAAAAACATTATTTTAAGTGGACTAACTTACTGACTAGCACCCCTGATTGGCCATTGTGTTCATGCACTCAACAGATATGTCTGTGATTGGTTAAAAATGCTTGTGAAAACATGCTGTAAATAGAAACCTTTGACGCTCAGCGAGAACTTAAAGATGAACAACAGCGTATGATAGCAGCAATATCTTCAACCTTAAACCTTTTTTATTTTATTTTTATTTTTTTAAAGTACCGACTGGTACGTTTGGCAACCCTAGATATAGTTATCATCTTTGGTGTGAACAGGCCTTAACATCCATCGTTTTTATGGGATCCAAAAAAAAGTCCCACACTGACGGACCAACATCTCTTCCTAAATGATTTTGTGCAGCAGTAGTAGCTACACATGGCATCATCATCAACTTTTTTCTGTTTTATGATGGGTTGCAACCAGCATTAAAGTGCAATACTGCCACCTACTATGTTGGAGTGTCATCTAGACTAGATAGATTATTTGTGCTAGATTACTTATGATATTATCATAGCAACATTACTGTTCATATATACTACCATTACCATTATATATTGTGCTTTATATCCAGGCTACTCAAGTAAAATCAGCCAGATGCCAGTCATCCTCACCCCACTGCACTTTGATCGTGACCCGCTGCAGAAGCAGCCGTCCTGCAGACGGTCCGTCGTCATCAGAACCTTCATCACCAGCGACTTCATGACCGGCATCGCCGCTACTCCAGACAACCAAATCCCTGAAGAGGTGAGAGATCTGATCCTCCATCCACACACAAACCCTCCCTGGCTTGACCTTGCCAATTTAAATATTCAAGCGCAAGAAGATGCAAAAAAACTCAATATAGTAGTTGCAGAAAGCAGCTTCTCAGACCAAGCAAATGCTGAATTGAGCTCTCTTTCATGTCTTCTTGCACTTGAATGGACATATTCGCACAATTACAACAAAAAAAAAAAGCCCATCTCTGCAAGTATCCTATTAAACATAGTCTGTTATATCTTAAGTGAACATAAACAGTTGAGAAATAAAACACGTGCAACAGTATATTTGATCCGCGCAACTCTTAAAGTGACAGCAGCCTAATAAACCTGCTGCTGTCTTTGTTTTAATGTTCATCAAAAAACAAAGATATGACATCCAGAGTATGTAAGGTAGTACAACTAGATCTCTTTTATTGAATCCAAAATGTTTTAATTATATTTTGCAACCTATAAAAGTATTTTAAAGATTTTGAAGTGTCAAAAGGTTACCCGGTTTAACCGTCCAAAGGCCAATTTCATTTGTGATTTAAAATATCTTAAAATGTAATAAATGTATATATTTTTTATTCTGGCATGATTTTATAACATCATATATCAACATAGTGTAAAATGGTATTAAACTTATGTGTAGAAGTCGTTGCTTTGTTAAGAGAAAGAATGTCTGAAAAAATGAATTTCTTTGTCATTCGGAGTAACCAAAATAAAGGGACCATTTTAGATCAAGTCATGCAGTCAGTATCATGTGACAGGATGATTCAAACACCTGCAAAGGACCACATGGTCGTGAAGCAAAGTAACTAACTCTGAAAAATTAATGTTTTCACTCTCATATTCATGTCCAGAAACATCAGGTCATTCGGTACAACCGCTATAAAACATGGAAAATGATGGAATATTTTAAAAACTTGTACTAAATATAAAATATTTGATTGTCCTTTTGCTAGCTAGATATCATCCTGTTAGCATTTTTTGAAAATATCATCATTCGGTATAACCAAAAGTGTCATTCGGCAAAACTGAAATTTTGGTTAAACCGAATGACTTTTTTGGTGACAAATTTTGTCCATCTTGTAAAAAAAAAAAAAAAAATTTTTGTAATTTCTATGTTTGTTTGTTCTGTTGTATTTGTGCTATTGCTCGTAGTTTGATTATTTGTTCTTATTTTATTATGAGTTTATATTATATATTTAAAATTTAAAAATTTAATTTAAAGTTGGGCTAGTAGTTTTTGGTGTCACAACCTTATTTATTAAGGTTATGGGTCAAAAACAACAAAGACAATAACTATCCCTATTTTATTTATTGCTTTTTTGTTTTGTGGGCCAGTAGAAAAAATCCTTAGCTTCCAGCCTTGTAAATCCTCCACCATTTCCATCAACTAACTCGTGCTCCTCTGACCACAGGTGGTTCTCAAAATGGTCAACGAGATCAAGAAAATCCCCGGCATCTCAAGGGTGATGTATGACCTGACGTCCAAGCCACCGGGAACCACCGAATGGGAGTAGAGCAGTGGACTATTGTACCTTCTGATTTATCCTTGTCGACTCCTCTTCTACCTCCCCCTTTCCCAGTACTGTAACATTCCCCCCAAACCCCTTTTCTCCACTCCCGCGTCCCCCTTTAGGCACGCCGCCCTGTCATTGTCCCACTGAGACCGGAACATTCCCTACAATGGCAGGTTGTACTGTGATTGGCGCTAAGCTGACATCGCTACTTCAGTTCGGCCTCTTTATTTGGGGTCGGTTGTAATATTATTGGTATTATAATTGTTGTTATTATTGTCCTCTTCACTGAGAATAATAATGATGATGCATTGAATTAGTTTTTTGTATCAGCTCTCTGTGTTTAATGCATTGTGACAGGTCACTCCTCCATACTTTCTGTTGTCGACTGTCCATGAGCAGCACGACACGAACAAAATAACTTTTTGTTTTTTAAGCAAGTCCACTGATTCAAGGATAAAGTGTTGCCGCTTTCTGCCTTTTTAAAAGCTTGTTTTCACTATCCCAGTTTGAGCAGTGTTGATTTCAGTTTGGATTTCTTACCTGAACTCTGGCAGGTGAAGTCTAGCAGTAGTCTAAAAACCGTGACCAATCGATGTTTATTTGCCAAATACAGATGAGGTCAGACGGGCGCTCTTTGCGCTGTGGGCGGGTCGGTTTATCACAGAGGTTTTGCTGTGAAGGAGACTCCTAAATCTGGAGGCTTCCTGAAATTTGTGCCTGTTTTCTTTTTTTGGTTACTTTTTTTCAGGGATGTGACTTTATTTTATGCTGCATTATTTTTTTTCTCTCATTTCACGAAAAGGATTATTATTATATTTGAATAGTGACAAGTATGGAAGCTTGTTTCCTCCGAAATAAAAATTAAACGCAACTTTTCATCTTATAATTCTGGCTTTTTTTTTTCTTCAATTGCGAGATATAAACTCACAATTGTGAGTTATAAAGTCAGAATGGCGATATAAACTTGCAATTGCGTCTTTTAAAGTCAGTATTGTGAGTTTATATCCCAATTCTGACTTTATAACTTGCAATTCTTACTTTATAACTCACAATTGAGTTTATATCTCAATTTTGACTTTATAAGACGCAAATTGCAAGTGTATGGAAGAGGATTAGGGCCATGCAATAATAAAAAAATAAAACTATCTTGAGATTAAAGTTGTTAAATTTCGAGAAAACAGTCTAAATAAAATGTTGAGAATAAACTTGTTAAATTACGAGAACAAACTCATTAAATTACGAGAAAAAAAGTCGTTAAATTTCGAGAAAAAAGTCGAGAAAATTTTGAGAATAAAGTCATTAAATTACGAGAAAAAAGTCGTTAGATTGAGAGCAAATTCGTTAAATTACGAGAAAAAAGTCGATAATTATGAGAACAAATTTGTTAAATTACGAATTTAATGACTTTATTCTCAACATTTTTATCTCGACTTTTTTTCTCGAAATTTAACAACTTTTTTCTCATAATTTAACAAATTTGTTCTCAATCTAACGACTTTTTTCTCGTAATTTAATGACTTGACTTTATTCTCAACATTTTATCTTGACTTTTTTCTCGAAATTTAACAACCTTAATCTCGAGATGGTTTTATTTTTTTTATTATTGCTTGGCCCTAATCCTCTTCCGTACACGTGTATATTGCAATTCTGAGAAAAAAGTCAGAATTGTCAGAGATAAGGTCCGAATTGCATATTAAAGTCAGAATTGTTTATATCTGTTTATTGCCATTCTGACTTTATATCTTGCAATTCTGACTTTATATTCGGAGAAAAACAAAACTGCGAATTTATATCGCAATTCTGACTTTATAAGATGCAATTACAAGTTTATATCTCGCTATTGAGAAAAAAACTCGCAATTGTGAGAAAAAAAGTCAGAATTGTGAGATTAAAAAGTCGAAATTACTTTTTTAACTTTTTTATTGAGTGGTGGTAACAATCTTCCATAGCGTAATATTTTAAATGATTTTGCCTGGGCTGGTCTTATAAACACATAAGATCAACAGTGTACTTATTTTCACCAATAAAGGCCTTGGTATTTTTTGCGCTAGGTAGAGCAATAGTGTTTCTGAAGGCAAATGAAAGGAGATTAACAGAGGGAGGAAGAACAGGTGATTGACAGGACATGAACTGAGGGCAAAGTACACCAAGTCCTTTTGAGCCGAGTTGGGCTTAAATGAATTTGGACCATGAGTTACTGTCAATGTTGGAGTCCTCCTGTGTGTGTGTGTGGCCTCGTTTTTAATATTCCACTCCTTTAACAGAAGCGTGATCTTGTATGTATAGAGAGACGGGGGCTTTGATTGGGCTCAAATGGAGATCGGTGTCCGGCCCTCCGTCTAATTTATGATGTAGAGAATTGTTGTGATATGAATTACATGCTCGGTATTTATTGTCTTTAAGGATTTCATTTCAAAACCTTCTGTTGTCACGATAGCAAAAAAACCCAATGCAAGATGAACTTACTCCCTTGTCTTAATTGCTCTTAATGTCTTTTTCTCAGTGTCACATTTATCATGTGTATATTTTACTTGTCTATTAAAAATACAACTAACAAGTTTAAATTCCTAGTGGGTAAACTGCAATATTACATGATATTCAGTTTAATTTATGCAATTCTATGTTGACCCCCCTCTTTTCTTTTTTTTTTTTTTTGTCTAAACATGAACAATGCTGTTTTACCTTAGTATTGTGCCTCAGACCAAGCCACCGCATGCAGTTTGAAACTGATATTTGTATAATGCAAACTGAGCTTTAATAAAGAACTCTGTGTTCAGATTTCTCTCATCACAAGATCTTTCATTATTTGATTATATTTAAGTTGCATTTGATTCACAAGCTGGTATAGCTAATTAAAAACTGAAAAACACTAACATATACATCTGATGCAAATCACATTACAAATAGACATACTTATCTATGTTTAAAAATAATGATTCTGCCATTGTTCTAAATTTATTTTTGCTCCCCTGTAATTTGGCTCAAACTTTTTTTGAAAAATTTGTGGGTTTCTCTGTAAATATATTGATCAGTGGCATTTAATATTTTGGCTTTCATCACTATTAATGTTTGTCTTTCTTCAGAAGAAATATTAACAAAATCAAAACATTTTCAAAATGACCCAATATTCATCGTCATGTTCCCAGCAACCAGAAATCAGTCACAGATCAGTGTTTATTATTTTTATATACTATTACAGTTGTTAGTAATATTTTTGAATAGCTTCTAAGGCTTTTTAAGTTTTTCATCTATTATTTATATTTTATTTTAGCTTTATTTCAGGTCACAAAAAACATTTTTGTCCTCTCTGGCAATAAGGAAATGTGATCATTTATTGGCTGCCATTTCTCTCAATATAGACGTTTAAGCACAAGATCAAGAGATCAAATGCGCCCACTAGTGGACAAAGTCACTACTGAAGCCCACATTATGCTTAATAAATCTAATCCAAAGATATTTTACATATATTATTTAGCTGTTTTTGCTTGTATTTTTATTGCAATTCACTGAATAAAAATCTCATGGCGTCAGTTTTTATCTGTGGGGTTTTTATATTCAGCATTTCACACAGTAAAGAAATGTCTTGTAAATATTTAAGTCATCTACTCTGGCTGCTAGTGTAATCTAATGCAATAAGTTTAAAATTTATTAGGAAATTTGGGCCCTGTTTATGTTAAAGGATTAGTTCACTTCAGAATGAATATTTCCTGATCATTTACTCACCCTCATGTCATCCAAGATGTTCATGTCTTTCTTTCTTTAGTCAAAAAAAAAAACTTTTGAGGAAAACATTCCAGAATTTTTCTCCATATAGTGGACTTTGTGGTTAAAAAGTATATAATTTTTTTTTTTTTTTTTTAGAAATTGGTCGATCTTTCAGTAGATAAGACTCTTATTCCTCATCTGGGATCATGTAGAGCTCTTTGAAGCTGCACTGAAACTGACATTTGGACCTTCAACCTGACCTTGAACCCCAGTGAAGTCCACTATATGGAGAAAAATCCTGGAATGTTTTCCTCAAAAACCTTCATTTCTTTTCCACTGAAGAAAGACAGACATAAACATCTTGGATGACATGGAGGTGAGTAAATTATCAGGAAATATTAATTCCTGTTTAGTAGTTATACCATCGACTGACATTTCATTGAAGCGTGAAGAGCAGATATTGTGTAACGTGAGGCTCTTGTTTGTGAACTACAGCGTGCTTGTGTGTGTTTCTCCCTTTCACTTGGGAAGAGGGTTCAGGTGTGTGTCGCTGTGCTGATTGAAGGACATGTAGTGACAAGCACATCCACAAACAGCAAGATCCCAGAGGAAAGTAAGGATACAGTATACAGAGCTAAACGACAGGGGAGGTTCAAGCTCCAGAGCTGTCACCAAACAAGCTGAAGCATGCTGATCACAATTAAATCAAGCCCCACATCTTCATCCGTCTCTACAGTAACCGTCCCAGACTGTTTTCACTGTTATTTTTTCACTGTTTCACTTTGATGTTCTTGGAGAGCCAAATGTGAGAGAGTTACATAAAATATTAATGATGCAGCAAACATCATGCCCGCATACTGTTCAAAAGCAAACAAAATATATTCAAGTTGTCTATATTTTGCATATATTTTGACTAGATAATCTAGATTATCTTCACAGAATACACAAACATAATTCATAATGTGATTAGCAGAATTTTTTATCATTTATTATTTTTATTATAATGTTTTAAACAATCATTTTATTAATTATTTGTTCCTGAAAAAATATCTTAAAAATGACTACAAATATATATAAAAAAATCATCATGAAGGCATTTTCCCCGCAACTTTTTATCACATTTGTTCATTTACACTGCTAAGTTTGAGCTCAGCAAGATAATTTAATTTAATTTTTTTTTCGAAAGCAGTGTCTTATGTTTATCAATCCAAGGTTGTATTTTTTTAATATACTCAAGCATAGTAAGAGAAAAAGAAAAAATGATAATACTGTGAAATATCATTACAATTTTAAATAACTGTAATATATTTAATACATTTTAAAATGTACTTTATTCCTGTGATGGCACAGCTGAATATTCAGCATTTTTTGATGAAAAGAAAGTTCAAAAGAACAGCATTTATTGGAAAAATAAAATGTTGTTCCATTTTATGTCTTGATCAATTTATTACATCCTTGCTAAATAAAAGTAAGCTATTAATTTCATCCAAAGGAAAAAAAAAAGTCTTCAAAAAGCCTTTTTAAAAGGTAGCGTATGCCAAATACTTCAATACACTTAAAAAAAACAACACAAGTTGGGTTGAAAATGGACAAACCCAGTGGTTGGGTTAAATGTTTGACCCAACCTGCTGGGTAGTTTTATCTACTCAACTATTGTTTAAAAATGACTGTATTGCTCGCTTAAAATGAACCCAAAATATGTTGGAAATGAACATTTATTAATATGTTTAATAAATAATAATTAAACAAACATTTATTAAATTGCTTATTAATAAATGTTCACCCTTATTATTGTTGCCTCTAGTAATTATGTGCCTAATTTTTAATTTCCAACATATTTTGGTTCATTTTAAGCCAGACATATAGTCATTTTTAAACAATATTTGAGTTAAATAAAACTGTCCAGAATCAAACCTTAACCCAACCACTGGGTTTGTTCATTTTCAACCCAACTCGGGTTGTTTTTAACCCAGCACTTTTTAGAATGTAAAATCAATTAATTAAAATGAATTTACACTGTTACCTTAAAAACTAAAATACATATAATAATAATAGGCTAACATAAAGTAGCTGTAGATAATGTAAGATTACACATTTGTCTAAACTCAGTACTAAATAGGCCTAAAATTCAGTATGTTGAAAAAGAGCAAAACAGTTGGGCATATTTGCCACTTTCGGTGGCATTTAGCCCTGATGTGAATCTCAGCTTTGATCAGTTGTCTTATGCAATCTTCAGGGATCTCAGGAGAGATCATGGTAACTCAGGCGTTGGTAATTCCTGCTGTCTGTTGAGCCTCTCCAACACAAGCACATCGAAGCAGCCTGTCTTTTACATGTTCTTCCTTTTAAAATGGATTTTAAGGATTTGAGCTCCAAAGGACGTCTTTTGTTAGTTTTGTGTGTGAGTTGTTACCTCTTCACATCCACCGATGCTGAGGGGAGCTGCAAACTCAAGGCCAAGTTCAACCTGAGGGGTTACAAAGAAGTGCTGAAAAAGACGGTGGTTATTGGCGGCATGTTTCCAGTTCATCAACGCCTGGTTTCGACGGACAGCAACACCACGATCCCTCCAGAGTCCTCGGACTGCGAGGGGTAACATCATAGATTTGACATTTACCTTTTACAAGCGAAAACAGCCTTGTGATTATCTATTTTCAGACTGTCATTAGATCTGACGATATTTGTCTCATTACTGCACTTAAACAAAACGTGCGTACTTTTTAACTGCTTGGCGTTATTTGATAAATGTATATTATTAGGCCTACAGAAAAAAAGATTAATTGCTTAATTGCCAACGCTCAATTAGTCATAATTATGTAGGTTAGCCTACTGCATTTCAAATCATCATTGATCATGCAAAATTAATTAAACTGTTGTCTAAGGAATAATTACAGTTTGTCCTCCCGAGAGACCACTTTTATATTCCATAATCAATGGAAAATAACTTGTACGACGCCAATCAACCTGTCTGGTACAATGACATCTAGTGGTATCAGTTGGTATTACATGTGGTTACATTTTATTTGGTTCACTTTAGACATTGTACTATGGAAGCTTCCACCACTGAATAAAAAAAAAAAAAAATTGCGACTTTATCTCACAATTATGACTTTTTTATTCTCCCAATTGCGACTTTATCTCTTGAAATTCTTGATTTTTCTCGCAATTCTGACTTTTTCCTCACAATTCCGAATTTAAATCTTGAAATTCTTGCTTTTTCTCGCAATTCAGATTTTTTTCTCTAAATTATGACTTTTTTTCTCACAATTGCAAATTTATATCTCGCAATTTTGATATCTCGCGACTTTATATCTCAAAATTCTTACTTTTTCTCGCAATTCTGAATTTTTTCACGCAATTGCGACTATATCTCGAAATTCTGACTTTTTTTTCTCTAAATTATGACTTTTCTCCCAATTGCGAGTTTATATCTCGCAATTCTGACCTTTTTCTCATAATTCTGACTTTTTTCTCGCAATTGCGACTTTATATCTCGCAATTCTGACTTTTTTCTTGCAATTGCGACTTTATATCTCCAAATTCGTACTTTTTCTCACAATTGTTTTTTTTTTTGCAATTGTGACTTTATATCTCGAAATTGACTTTTTTCTCAAAATGACCTTTTTCTCGCAATTGCAACTTTATATTTAAAAATACTGACTTTTTCTTGCAACTGACTTTTTTCTCACAATTGCAAGTTTATCTCGCAATTCTGATTTTTTTTCTCACAATAGCAACTTTATATCTCGAAATTCGGACTTTTTTCTCAAAATTATGATTTTTTTCTCAAAATACTGACTTTTTGTCTTGTAATTCTGACTTTTCTCACAATTGTTAGTTTATATTTCGCAATTCTGACCTTTTTCTCATAATTCTGACTTTTTTCTTGCAATTGCGACTATATCTCAAAATTCTGACTTTTTCTCATAATTCTGACTTTTTTCTTGGAATTGCAACTTTATATCTTGCAATTCTGACTTTTTTCTCGCAATTGCGACTTTATATCTCCAAATTCGTACTTTTTCTCACAATTCTGTCTTTTTTCTTGCAATTGTGACTTTATATCTCAAAATTGACTTTTTTCTCGAAATGATGACCTTTTTCACGCAATTGCGACTTTATATCTAAAAATTCTGACTTTTTCTCGCAACTGACTTTTTTCTCAAAATTGCAAGTTTATCTAGCAATTCTGATTTTTTTTCTCACAATTGCAAGTTTATCTAGCAATTCTGATTTTTTTCTCACAATTGCAAGTTTATCTAGCAATTCTGATTTTTTTTCTCACAATTGCAAGTTTATCTAGCAATTCTGATTTTTTTCTCACAATTGCAAGTTTATCTAGCAATTCTGATTTTTTTCTCACAATTGCAAGTTTATCTAGCAATTCTGATTTTTTTTCTCACAATTGCAAGTTTATCTAGCAATTCTGATTTTTTTCTCACAATTGCAAGTTTATATCTCGAAATTCTGACTTTTTTCTCAAAATTATGATTTTTTCCTCAAAATTCTGACTTTTTTTCTTGTAATTGCAACTTTATATCTCCAAATTCTTACTTTTTTTCACAATTCTGTCTTTTTTCTCGCAATTGCGGCTTTATATCTCGAAATTTACTTTTTTTCTCGAACTGCTGACATTTTTCTTGCAGTTGCCAGTTTATATCTCGCAATTCTGACCTTTTTCTCGCAATTGTGACTTTATATCTAAAAATTCTGACTTTTTCTCGCAACTGACTTTTTTCTCACAATTGCAAGTTTATCTCGCAATTCTGATTTTTTTCTCACAATAGCAACTTTATATCTCGAAATTCTGACTTTTTTCTCGAAATTCTGACTTTCTCACAATTGTGAGTTTATATCTCGAAATTCTTACTTTTTCTCACAATTCTCACTTTTTTCTCACAATTGCGACATTATATCTCAAAATTCTGACCTTTTTCTCATAATTCTGACTTTCTTGCAATTGCGAGTTTATATCTAAACATAAATATAAATCTAAACATTTCAGTCACAAATGAACTTGACTGAATAAGCTGAAAATAATAATTCTGTCTTGATCATGTCTGGGAAACATCATTCTAACATGTGAATTCCCCCTCAGCTTTAACTTCCGTACTTTCCGCTGGGCTCAGACCATGCTGTTTGCCCTGAATGAGATCAACAACAGAAAGGACCTGCTACCCCTAACTGAGCTGGGCTACGTCATCTATGACTCCTGTTTCACCATTTCCAAAGCTGTGGAGGGAACGCTCACCTTCCTGACGGGGCAGGACGAGGCCGTGCCCAACTACCGCTGCGGGGACGGGCCGCCTCTCTCTGCTTTGGTGGGAGCCGGAGGCTCGGATCTGTCCATAGCCACAGCCAGGATTCTTGGCCTCTACTATTTCCCACAAGTACCTTTCAACTATCACTGTATTTTGGCAATGACATGGCCCTCATTTTTTGGTCCAAATATATTAACATCTTAATCATTGAAAACTAGAGATCATAAATGTAACTTTTTCTTGAAAATGGTATAAAAGCTTTTCAAAACTGTGGGAAAGCAGCATGAATAGAAAGAGCTAATTTCTCAAAATTTGACACATTTAAAAATATGATTTGTCATTGACCTATTTAATAATTCATGTTGTGTATTTTAGGTTTAATTTATTACACCTTTTAGAAATCATTTTAGCAAGAATTCCAACCACAGATGCATCTGTGAGTGCTTAAACTGAGCCGAATTTGTCTTTCCACCTCTCTAGATGAGTTACGCGTCCTCATGCTCAGTTCTTGAAAGCCGATTTCAGTACCCCACCTTCCTGCGCACCATCCCCAGTGATGAGCACCAGTCTGTTGCAATGGCAAAACTAGTGCTCCATTTCGGCTGGACCTGGGTGGGTACCATCGCGGCCGAGGACGATTACGGGAAATACGGCATCAAGAGGTTCAAGGAGGTGGTGGAGGAGGCAGGAGTGTGCATATCCTTCTCCGAAACCCTCCCCAAGGTCTCCAACCCCGAGGCCATCGAGCGCATTGTGCAGGCGGTGCTGGATTCCACGGCTAAGATCATCGTGGTGTTCTCCTCTGACGTGGATCTGAGCCCACTAGTGGGGGAGCTGCTGCGTAACAACGTCACCAACCGCACCTGGATCGCCAGCGAGGCCTGGGTCACATCGGCCGCCATCTCCCGTCACCCCGACATACTGCCTGTCCTGGGAGGCACTATAGGGTTTGCGGTCAAGCGTGCGGAGATACCCGGCCTGGAAGAGCACCTGCTGAGCATTAGTCCATATAACGACACGCTTACAGAAGAGTTTTGGGGGATAGTCTTTAACTGTTCTATGAATTACACTCAAATTTTGAGAGGCAAGAGGAGATGCACTGGAGAAGAGATGTTAGACAAGTTGAACAATACATACTCGGATGTGTCGCAGTTAAGGATTACGTATAACGTGTACAAGGCTGTATATGCCGTGGCACATGCCCTACATAACCTCGAGCACTGTGAAGAGGGCAGCGGCCCATTTGAGAATGACACATGCGCTGACATTAACAAATTTGAGCCTTGGCAGGTATGACACACACACAGACCGTGATGTACTTTTTGTTTTATCGTTTCATTTATAACTATGTGTTCTGCCTTTAGCTCATGTACTACCTGAAGAACCTGAGATTCACCGTCCCTCACACCGGAGAGGAGATATACTTCAATAACGGTGACGTGGATGGCTTTTATGAGATCTTAAACTGGCAGAGTGATTCAGATGGAGGGATCACATATACACACATTGGTTACTATAACAGCACTGCACCTCCCGACGAGAAGCTGACTATAGATAATGCCTCCATCATATGGAACAATGATATTCGGGAGGTGAGGATGTCATGCATGTAAATTAGGATGATCATAAAATAGATTATATAATAATGACAGGGCTGTCAAAATATTTAATTGCAATTGATCTCTATTTTGTATGGAAGCTTGTTTCTGCTCTATCTATCTATCTATCTATCTATCTATCTATCTATCTATCTATCTATCTATCTATCTATCTATCTATCTATCTATCTATCTATCTATCTATCTATCTATCTATCTATCTATCTATCTATCTATCTATCTATCTATCTATCTATCATCAAATATTTATTATATATATTTAAGTATTATTATAAGTAATTATACAAGTAATATTTTAATATTTATTATAAATTTCATAAGTATTTCATATCTATCTATCTATCTATCTATCTATCTATCTATCTATCTATCTATCTATCTATCTATCTATCTATCTATCTATCTATCTATCTATCTATCTATCTATCTATCTATCTATCTATCTATCTATCTATCAAAACATTTAATATTTTAATATTTATTATACATTTCATAAGTATTTCATGTCTATCTATCAAAACATTTAATATTTTAATATTTATTATAAATTTCATAAGTATTTCTATCTATCTATCTATCTATCTATCTATCTATCTATCTATCTATCTATCTATCTATCTATCTATCTATCTATCTATCTATCTATCTATCTATCTATCTATCTATCTATCTATCTATCTATCTATCTATCTAAACATTTAATATTTTAATATTTATTATAAATTTCATAAGTATTTCATGTCTATCTATCTATCTATCTATCTATCTATCTATCTATCTATCTATCTATCTATCTATCTATCTATCTATATATCTATCTATCTATCTATCTATCTATCTATCTATCTATCTATCTATCTATCTATCTATCTATCTATCTATCTATCTATCTATCTATCTATCTATCAAAACATTTAATATTTTAATATTTATTATACATTTCATAAGTATTTCATGTCTATCTATCAAAACATTTAATATTTTATTATTTATTATAAATTTCATAAGTATTTCATATCTATCTATCTATCTATCTATCTATCTATCTATCTATCTATCTATCTATCTATCTATCTATCTATCTATCTATCTATCTATCTATCTATCTATCTATCTATCTATCTATCTATCTATCTATCTATCTATCTATCTATCTATCTATCTATCTATCTATCTAAACATTTAATATTTTAATATTTATTATACATTTCATAAGTATTTCATGTCTATCTATCAAAACATTTAATATTTTAATATTTATTATAAATTTCATAAGTATTTCATGTCTATCTATCTATCTATCTATCATCAAATATTTATTATATATATTTAAGTATTATTATAAGTAATTATACAAGTAATATTTTAATATTTATTATAAATTTCATAAGTATTTCATGTCTATCTATCTATCTATCTATCTATCTATCTATCTATCTATCTATCTATCTATCTATCTATCTATCTATCTATCTATCTATCTATCTATCTATCTATCTAAACATTTAATATTTTAATATTTATTATAAATTTCATAAGTATTTCATGTCAATCTATCTATCTATCTATCTATCTATCTATCTATCTATCTATCTATCTATCTATCTATCTATCTATCTATCTATCTATCTATCTATCTATCTATCTATCTATCTATCTATCTATCTATCTATCTATCTATCTATCTATCTAAACATTTAATATTTTAATATTTATTATAAATTTCATAAGTATTTCATGTCTATCTATCTATCTATCTATCTATCTATCTATCTATCTATCTATCTATCTAGCTATCTATCTAGCTATATATCTATCTATCTATCTATCTATCTATCTATCTATCTATCTATCTAAACATTTAATATTTATTATACATTTCATAAGTATTTCATATATATCTATCAAAACATTTAATATTTTAATATTTATTATAAATTTCATAAGTATTTCATGTCTATCTATCAAGACATTTAACATTTTAACATTATTATAAATTTCATAAGTATTTCATATCTATCTATCTATTGAAACATTTAATATTTTAATATTTATTATAAATTTCATAAGTATTTCATATGTATCTATCAAAACATTTAATATTTTAATATTTATTATAAATTTCATAAGTATTTCATATCTATCTATCAAAACATTTAATATTTTAATATTTATTATACATTTCATAAGTATTTTATATCTATCTATCTATGCATTATGTACAGTAAAGTGTGTTAAGATAATCATCCGGCTAAAGTCTGACTCTCATTATTGCATGTAGAAACTGTTGTTTCTCTCGTGTTACAGACGCCGCGCTCAGTGTGCAGTGAACGCTGCCAGCCGGGCACCAGGATGGGTATCCGGCAGGGAGAACCGGTCTGTTGCTTCGACTGCATCCCCTGTGCAGATGGCGAGGTCTCGAACACGACAGGTCATGGGAATAAGGATCTTTGTTCAATCAGAGTGGTTACTTTTAATAGTTTTTGACTGTTGAGTCAATTTTAACAACTCTTCCAACAGATGCACGAGGCTGTATCCAGTGCGACGAGGACTATTGGTCCAATGCCAATCACGACGAGTGTGTGCCAAAGACCATTGAGTTCTTGGACTTTACCGAACCTCTTGGGATCACGCTGATCGTCATCGCTGCATTTGGGGCTCTGGCTACGTTTGTAGTCGCGATCATCTTCTTGATTCACCTTAACACGCCTCTGGCGAAAGTCAACGACCCTCTGCTTACCTTCTCTTTGTTACTGGGTTTGGTGATCACCTTCCTCTGCTCCATTGTGTTCCTCGGTGAGCCTCAGATGTGGTCGTGCATGACCAGCCAGGTGGCGCTGGCCGTGGGCTTTGCTCTGGTCCTCTCTTCGCTAATGGGCAAATCTGCTCTGCTCATGCTGAGAGCCAGAGCTGTAAAAGCTGTCAAAAATGCTACCAAGGCAGCCAAAGCAGCAGCGGCGGCCGCTGAGCAAAGTCCCGACACTGCCGTCATTGCCCAGGCTATTCCTCAGAAGAATGACGTGGACCCCATACATCCCAGACACCAGAGGGCGATAATGATAGTGTGCACCTTGATCCAAGCAGTAGCTTGCACTGTGTGGCTGATTCTGATGCCTCCACACCCCGTAAAGAACACGGCCGCCCAGAACATCAAGATCATCCTGGAGTGCGACACCGGAAACATCATCTTCATCTGCTCCATCTTCGCTTACGACATTCTTTTGGCTCTGCTGACTTTCGCTTTTGCTTTTGTGGCACGAAAGCTGGAAGACCACTTCAACGAGGGCAAGAGCGTGACCTTTGGCATGCTGGTGTTTTTCATCGTTTGGATCTCCTTCGTGCCCGCCTACCTGAGCACGCGCGGGAAATTCATGGTGGCGGTACAAATCTTCGCAATCTTGGCATCCAGCTTCGGCCTCCTCGCGTGCGTCTTCATCCCCAAGTGCTACGTGCTGCTCGTCAAACCGGAGAGGAACAAAGAGGAGATGATGATTCCTCGAGCCAAATCACGTGACGTGGTCGCCAACGGAAGCTCCGCTTCACTCGCCACCATCAGCAGCTCCGCTAATGCAACCGCCGTGTCCACTGTGTCTCTAGATGACTGAAGCCACACAATGATCTACTGTAGAAGGCTTATGATATTGGACTTTTTCCAGGATTTTATATATAAATTTAGACCTAAGACAGAATAGGAATAACAGTACAGGACTTTTAAGGGGGTCGTATTATACTTACCATCTTATATGATGTCTACATATAATACAGTTTAGTTTTTATGACCATTTTTGGCCATCTCTAACCTCTAGCAGGCTGCTATTTATCTATTTATTGATTTGCTGTTGTACCTAAAACTGCAAAAGGTTTACATGTGAAATGAGTGCTTTGCTGCACTTTTAATATCTGACTGCAGGTTTGCTGTGAAGTCCAATATCATTTTTAACAGCCCCATTCCCATGTTTTCATCTGACATCGTAAAGCTAGGGAGGAAACTGAGTTTCAATAAAATTAGTCCCTCTGAAACCAAAATTTAAGTTTTTTAACTTTTAGTATGAATATGTTAGCCTTAAGGTTATGAATAAGCTGGTGTGTTCTAAATCAATGACAAAATTCACATTTAGGAGATATAAGCATTCAAAACTTAGTCTCTCACTTCCGATAAAATGGATAATCGATGACATCACTGCATACTTCAGTTTCTCATCAAATCTTCTGTCCAATCAAATGCTCTCTAGAATATTAAGTCCCGCCCCCTCTTACACTATAAACAGACAAGCTGCGGCTGGTCATTTGTTCACACATATTCCTGTTTCTATATGGTAAATGGCACATAGTGCACTATATAGAGGAATAGAGAATGATTCAGACAGTGTAAATGTGCTTTCCATTGACGCACTGAAGTCTGTTTTTGCATTAGTGTCACGTGAATCGCAGCAGCGTGAGCACAGTGCTCCGGTCCAGAGACACAGAGCAGATTATATGTGCGGAATAGATCACAAAACGTTCAGACACATTTAAATTCTACAAACAATGCTACATTTTAAAGCAACATTGAGGAGAAACGGTTAGAGAACAAAGTCAAAATATCAAACTTTAGAAGAAAGGTCCAACACTCATAATAAATAAATGAATCCATGTTAAACATGATACATACATTTAATAATAAATGAATCAATTAATTCTGTTAATGAGAGGGCATTTTGAGAGTTACAGTTTTCATACTATATACATTAATTATATTTCAAATGGTCAGGGAAAATTTAATTCCTTTTTTTTTTTTTTTTTACACAACAGATAAAAAAATGCAAATAAAGGGAAAACTGGAAAAAAAAGATTCCCCATGATTTGACCCCTTTAAATGAGCATGAATTTGCACTCAGGGATGTTTTTATGACTAGTGTAGCTTAGCTGTTAAGATTACATGGGGGAAAAAAAATGCATTTACTACATCTTAAAAAAATTAAACTAATCTTTTCAAAGCCAAATTTTAGTCTTAAAAGCATGGAAACAAAAAGGTAAATGTAATATTGATGTCCTCCAGCAGGTGGAAGCAGTGAACGTTCATAAACCCAGATCTCCGTGCACTGGAGATGACACAAATTCTGTCCAAGTTGTTTTCAGTTGTTATATAAAAGAATTATTGTAATAGTTTTGCTAATATACAATGAAGTATATTTTTGTGAACTTTCTGTTGTTACTTTATTTGTGAATTTGAAATTGAATTTTCAAATTTAGATTAGACTGGGTGTGTTTTAGATATATATGGGAGGCATCATGGATTCAAACACAAATTGCATCTAATGTGAACTGTTTAGAGCTACACTTAATTTTGAACAGGACTCTGCTGAAGTCTTCACTGTGTCACTCGTAAACAATACTAATAAATTATGTATTGCTTTGTCTTTATCTTATTCATAAAATAAAGTTGCAACAAACTACCAATATCCTGATTTAATAACTCTTTTTTTTCAGTTACACAGTGTGACTTCTTCAATAATTTGGTGATTAAAACCTCCCACAGACTCTTGACAGTTCATGCTCTATAAAACTAGTGATATCTGATTAAGTATTATTATAATTTTTTTAGATCTGCTAACTCACTTTAACTTTTCTTTGTTCATAATAATGAGTCAATACATCACCAATCCTTTTTCCAAAACATGTTTTTGTCTTACTCAGATTCACTATGGTAAGCCTGTTATAAATGTTTATATTTTAGACCTGTCGGGATGGTTTTCGCGGGAAATTGCGTACATACCTCACTCGCCTGTGCGCTCTTGTCATATCCGTAAGTAAAGAAAAGTTGCTCTGGTTGCTTTGAAGCTGTCTGCTGTTGGAGTGGCAGAGGTTAGTTGTCACAACGAGTGAGAAAGGTTGACAAGGAGCAGCTAAGAATCACCCATTTTAAACAAACACTGAACAGAGGAGAGTCTGCTGGCAAAAAGAGAACGAGACAAAGCTGGTAATAAAACAAGAATCAACATTGGCTTGGCTTTTTGGAGATGGCGAGACCTGAGGTATTTTAAATGTTGTAATACGCTGTGCGGAGATGATGGCGTTTTTATTACTCAACAGGTGAAAAAGTTATGTTAATGAACAGATAAATTGGCACATGTAACAGAGTTTATTGTAAAGCATTATCTTTGTGGTGGATCATTTTAATCCGTGCAGTCACGCAGAGTTACCAAAACACATTCTTCCACAAAATGCATGCAGTTTTGTTTTTAACCGCTAGAGGGCCATAGACGCAGCAGAATGAAAAGTGTCCTAAAATTGACTGAACATTTTGAAAAATGTTAAGAAACATCAATTGAAATACTATATGAATACAATATAATTATGAATGCTTAAAAAATATCAATGAATCATTTGACTCAAATATAAGTTTTATTTACTTTTAGAAAATTAGCTAAATATAAGCTTTTTCATAATAGAGTCAGACTTTTGGATCGCTCGGTATCTACTTAAAGGGTTAGTTCACCCAAAAATGAAAATTTTGTCATTTATTACTCACCCTCATGTCGTTTCACACCCGTAAGACCTTCCTTAATCTTTGGAACACAAATTAAGATATTTTAGTTGAAATCCGATGGCTCCGTGATGCCTCCATAGGGAGTAATGTCACTTCCTCTGTCAAGATCCATTAATGTACTAAAAACATATTTAAATCAGTTCATGTGAGTACAGTGGCTCAATATTAATATTATAAAGCGACGAGAATATTTTTGGTGCGGCAAAAAAACAAAATAACGACTTATTTAGTGATGGCCGATTTCAAAACACCGCTTCAGAAAGCATCGGAGCATAAATGAATCAGTGTAGCGAATCATGAATCGGATCGCGGGTCAAACCGCCAAACTGCTGAAATCACGTGACTTTGGCGCTCCGAACTGCAGATTCGACACACAGATTCATAACGCTCCGATGTTTCCTGAAGCATTGTTTTGAAATCGGCCATCACTAATTAAGTCGTTATTTAGTTTTTTTTGCCGCACCAAAAGTATTCTCGTCGCTTTATAATATTAATATTGAGCCACTGTACTGATTTAAATCACATGAACTGATTTCAATATGTTTTTTAGTACCTTTATGGATCTTGAGAGAGGAAATGTCATTGCTCCCTATGGAGGCCTCACGGAGCCATCGGATTTCAACTTAAATATCTTAATGTGTACTCCGAAGATTAACGAAGGTCTTACGGGTGTGAAACGACATGAGGGTATGTAATAAATGACAGAATTTTCATTTTTGGGTGAATTAACCCTTTAAATAAGACCAATGTTGCATCCTAAGGATGAACAGTATTTACAGTGGTGTGTCAGAGAGAATGAGTGTGCGTAGTTCACTTGATGCCACTCTAGATGCCTTGTGGAGTGATGATATTATTCTATAATTGGACGTGTAACAACACACCCTCAGTGAGGAATAGCCTAGCGTGCCTGAGGAAGACTTTTGTAGTCCATGTGCGTGTGTGTGTGTATATGTGTGTATGTGTGTAACTTTGGCTGTGGTGTAAACAAAATACTTAAATATGGTCTTGACAGAAAGGCCAAATGGTCATTCAACTCTGGACTGACCACTGAAAACACTGAGCAGTGATAAAAGCAAACCGACCAGCCTGTCAAGGTATGATTTTAATAATTCATCAGGTCTTTGTGAACAACTCATTAAAGGGGTGAGATTAATAATGAATGCAATCCAATGGGAGGTGTTGGGATGCATGTGCACGCTACGATTTTGGAGGGTGGGATTCATGTCAGGGGTTGCCCTTCAGTTCATGGTGAATCTGCGGGGTTTCTTCTTCTCCAACCTGTCAGGTTCCTGAACACTGTGCAGGCAGGAGTGCATGATATATGAACTCGGAGTCAAAAATACAGGTTATGAGTTTGTAGGGGTGTGTAAGGGTGGTGTGTGTGGGATTTGAACCCTCCCAAAGGAGGTCAAAACTAAACGGTTGAGGTGTGTGGTCGGGGATCTTAAAACATACTTAGTAAACAGTTTCTTTGCACAATGCACTAAACTCTTTATTTCTGAAGCCAAGGTAGCAGCCTTTTTAAATCCTTTTCACACTCGTTTAATGGTTGGCTATAATCAAATATTTTATATATGATGAACAGTTTACAAATGAAAAAAACTTAAGATGTGCATGTTATTTTTTAGCTGATGTTAATGAATAAATAACCCTAGCTAATCTCAAGGGCACCTTTGTTTTATTTTATAATGACAGTTAAAAATAAATTCAATAACCATCCATCAAGCTCAAGTACTTTAAGTAGATAATCATCATCAACAGATTGTTGGAAACACAGTTGAACTACTGAGAGTTTCTGAGAGATTTGCATTAACTCTTAAAGTGTTATTTCTTAAAGTGAACCTATTATGCCCCTTTTACAAGATGTAATATAAGTCTCTGGTGTCTCCAGAATGTGTCTGTGAAGTTTCAGCTCAAAATCCCCCACAGATCATTTATTACAGCTTGTCAAATTTGCCCCTATTTGGGTGTGAGCAAAAACACGCCGTTTTTGTGTGTGTCCCTTTAAATGCAAATGAGCTGCTGCTCCCGCCCCCTTTCCAGAAGCGGGCGGAGCTTTAACAGCTCAACAACAACAAAGCTGGAGAATCTCACGCAGCCAAAATGAGGATTGTCAGTAACGCTGTTCAGCCTTACATTGTTCAAACCGGAGTCGACACTGATGGAGAGACTCAGGAAGAAGTTACAACTTTTGGATGTTTCTGAATGGTTAGTGGATAAATTTATGTAGTTGCTGTGGAGTTGATTCAACTCATCCACTAGCATGTGCCGCCATGTTCATCTTTTGTGCAAAACCCCCACTATACATAATGTACCGGTTTGCCAAACAGAGCCATACACATCAGGCTAATGTTTATGATTGCTTTCAAATGCTGTGAATTGTCTAATATTTTTCCAAAATATCGCTTGGACAGAAACGCTTCTATTTTTAGCAACCAAGCTAGTCAAGGTCAATCTGCAGGCTATGCAAGCTAACAAGACTCTAAATAGTGTTCAGTGCTTGTTTCAGTGCAGATTAAGGGGTGGTAATATTATAATAAGATCCTCTTCCTATGTCACAAGGGGAGCGAAATCTGAGCGTCTTATTTTTTCACATGCTTGCAGAGAAAGGGTTTTTTCCCACATTTTCTGGGGTGGTATATGCACTGGGGACCCGATTATAACACTTAAACATGAAAAAAGAGGGGTTTTTTTTCATGATATGTTCACTTTAATGTTTTCCAGGTGGGTGAAATATCTAGATAAAATGGAGGCAGAACGAGATATGACAGATGACAGATGTCGCAGAGGTTCAAAATTACCCTACAGGTGAGTAAAAAGCCGTTCGATGAATCATGATCACATCTAACATCTGATGCAATGAAGACATTTAAAATTGTTGATCAAACTCTCATAGTGCGACATCCAGTCAAGCATTTATGATGCGTCAGGCTCAGATGCATTATAGCAATATGCATTCCTGAAATGTTGCCATGTGGAAATTTTTCATTTTGAGATACTTTGGAGATAATTACATTCAACTGCTGTCATGGTAGTTTAGTGTTTAAAAAGAGTCTGTCTTTGTCCAGCAGGAGGAGCTGCCCAATGACATTCACTTTCACTTGCTCTTCTCTCATTGTTGCTGAAGTGATGTGATGTGATTTGACTGCTGGATGGCAGTCATTTCACTCCATTCTCTCTCTTTGAGAGAAACTGACAAAACAAAGACTTTTATGTTAATCAGTTACACATCATATTGAATTACTGAAGCTGTAGAACACAGTGACAACATTATAAATGGAAGGAAAATATTGAAAAGGGAAAAAAGGGGTAAAACGCACATACTGTCACTTGGTAAGCTTGTAGCATCGGCTTTTGAAACACATATTGACTTGCAAACTAATGCTGAAATAATTTCTTAAATACAAAAATAAAGAAAGAAAAACACTAAAATAAGAATTTATTGTAGATTATATGAACTATTTGCAACACATTCGCTCTTAATCATATGCATAATATGCCTAAAATGACTCTGTTGAAGTTTCTTGTCTCTTGTTTATTGACTCAGCCTATAGGTCATCCTGGTGATTTAAAGGATTAGTTCACTTCAGAATTAAATTTTCCTGATAATTTACTCACCCCCATGTCATCCAAAATGTTCATGTCTTTCTTTCTTCAGTTGAAAAGAAATTAAGGTTTTAGTGGAAAACATTCCAGGATTTTTCTCCGTATAGTGGACTTCACTGGGGTTCAACGGGTTGAAGGTCCAAATGTCAGTTTCAGTGCAGCTTCAAAGAGCTCTACATGATCCCAGACGAGGAATAAGAGTCTTATCTAGAGAAACGATTGGTCATTTTCTAAAAAAAATAAATATACAAATGCTCGTCTTGCACTGCTCTGCGATGCACCACGTGTTGCGTAATCACATTGGAAAGGTCACGCGTGATGTAGGCAGAAATAACATGATAGGGCAAAAAACTCCATCTCATTTTCTCCTCCAACTTCAAAATCATTCAACATCGTTGTTTTACCTTTTTTTTGTAAAGGCTGTTTGTCTTTGCACGTTCACTTTGTAGACACTGGATCGGCACTTCCGCCTACGTCATGCTCGTGCGCACTGCGCAGTCTTCACACGGACGAGCGTTTCTACGCTGTTGGCAGAGACTCTCTATTCGTTCCGGTGAAATCACAAAACAAAATGCACATAAACGTGTCCCTGCTCTTGATATACAATCACTGATGAACGTATTTATTGACTAATGTAAAACTCTTGAGACTAACAATGTAGTAGATATAAGGATGAACCTATCATATTAAAAATGAGGTCTATGTCAATAATTTTCTGCATTTATTGTAATAATACAATTACAATACACCAAAACACACATTACTCCTGTCCCACCCACTTTTTAAAACAAAGTTACGCCACTGGTCACGCGTGACCTTTCCAACGTGATTACATAATGTGTGGCGCATCACAGAGCAGTGCAAGATGAGCATTTGTGGTTAAAAAATATATACATTTTTATTTTTTTTAAGAAACGACAGAAGGTTTCTCTGGATAAGACTCTTATTCTTTATCTGGGATCATGTAGAGCTCTTTGAAGCTGCACTGAAACTGACATTTAGACCTTCAACCTGACCTTGAACCCCAGTGAAGTCCACTATATGGAGAAAAATCCTGGAATGTTTTCCTCAAAAACCTTCATTTCTTTTCGACTGAAGAAAGACATGAATATCTTGCATGACATGGGTGAGTAAATTATCAGGAAATTTGATTTCTGAAGTGAACTAATCCTTTAAAGTGCACTTTTTCTTTTTGGGATTTTCAGTGTGAACACACTACTCACACCATTTATACTACATAGAATAGTGCGCAAGTACACAAACTGGGACACACCTTATGTTTTGTAAGTTCCAAATAAGGAAGAACTGACCTGTTCACTGTACCTCATAATAACAATATCTAGAACTGAAAAATTTAAAAAGATTGAAATGTTTCAAGTCGTGGCAGGTATTGTCTTTATTAGACTGATTTTATTCTTTTTAATTACTCATTCATATCAGCAAGTCATTCTTACGAATCAACCCATATAATGTTAATACAGGAATTAATAAAGTTAGTGGCCAGCTGCTAAGTAACACTGTTTTATTTACTCATCAAATCCTTGTTAGATTTGCACCCTGTGTGAAGGTGAGAAATGGTGCAGAATAAATCTAAAAGTGTGCGTGGAAAGAACTGGAGCCTGTGAACAGCTGTTCTGTCTGGTTAGAATGGCATACTGGAGTAATTAGACACCAGATTGTCAGGAAAGCTTTGCTACACAGTGGCTGAGAAGAATCTGTTTGCCATTCAGGGCTTTGGGCATTTGCGCACACACTTTATTTATTGTTCCTTTTCTTTCTCTCTTCTCGTACCATCTCTGATGCCCCCTCATGTGCACTAATTTTGGAAACTGCTGTGTTTTTTTCTGCTCTGCCTATCCACTAGAGATAAAGCCGTTCCCTTGGCTCTTTTAGATAAGAGGCAGTCATCATTCCATTATCCCCCCCAACCCCTTGTTCATTTTAATCTTCACCCTTCACAACTGAAATAAAATCACTCGGCTGAATGAGAGCCCTTGGGACCAAGACAATTATGTTTGAAGCTCTCCTGGCTATGACTCAATATTATTTGGCTTGATGAATTATATCAGACTGACTAACCTATTTGACCCCCACTCACACAGTGTCTGTGTGAACACGACCAGTCATTTCAATGCCAAACAGTGAAAACTAAAAGTGTTGAGTCCAGGGACAGACCACAGATAAATGACAGAAGTTAAATGGTTTTCAACACTTCCACTTTCAATCTGAAAGATTTGCTATTTAGCATCACTTTATTCACACTTCAGTCAAGATCTAACAGCTGATTCCCGATTCAGTCTTTATCTTTTTTCATAATCATGGCTGAAGTTATTGCTCACTCATTATCTTTCATTCCTTCTATCCTGTTATATTTCACTGTCTCTTCTCTCTCAGCATTGCTTAATTTCCTCTCACATTCATTACAATGTTTGAGCAATTCATAGTTTTATTCTCAGTATAAAAACATATTTAATGTAGTAGCTACTTAGCAGGATATGAGACCATAAAACATTTGCTTTGAAGCAACCAGTTTAAACAGCTCATTTCTGTACAGACTTCAGAAGAATCCCAGTGTTGGAAAAAAGTGGATTGTTTATTTTAATGGCGTCCCGGATCGCGTCGGAGGATTATATGTTTGTTCGGAGCATTTGACTGCAGATGTTTTGTAAATGAGGCACAGTGTAGTGAAGAGTTTGCAAAGAAACTTTTGTTGAAAGATGAAGCAGCAACTGTATTGGATCTGACAGCAGATGCATCACAAACCATAAGTAAATGATTTCATGATGCTTTGTCTGTAAATATTGATAATGTTTCTAAAAAAAATCACATACTCTCGAGTAGGTTATTTTTGCAACCGCTAAAAAGTATGTTCTTTATAGTATTCAAATGAATTAGTGTGTAGTATGAATGTAATCTAGATTTACTACATTTGCCATGTTGTCATTATCATGTGACCTCCCAGCGTCAGTTGCGTTGCTTCACTGCCATTCACAAATCCTCTCCCATGGCCTCATGGGATAGTAAAGTGTCCATCGTATGTGCACTTGAGAATCTCACCAGAAGTAGTAGGTTATCTGGGGACTTTTTCACCTTCTCTTTTATGAGTACTGTGAATTCAGACATACTTCTTTTGTCATGTACTGTTTTTCACCTTCTGTATAGTATGGAAGTATGCGATTTTCGGATGCAGCCTTACTCGTCTGCAATAGTGAGTGGGCGTTGATACGGTTTCATATGCACATTAGCCAATCATAACAGTGACTGTTTAATGACAAACCTTAAAGAAGCCACCCCTTAAAAACAGATCATTTCAGACAGAGGGACAGAATGAGGATTGAAAATAATAGTTTTTCCGGATATATATATTTCTTTTTTTTTTTTTTTTTGTGCGCAAAACTTTAAGTGAACATCAAGGAACATATTAAAATAATTTAAAAAAAAACAATATCATGTGCCCTTTAAAGGGGGCCTTGATTATGATTCCACTTTTTTAACTTTAGTTAATGTGTAATGTTGCTGTTTGATCATAAACAACATCTGCAAAGTTACGACACTCAAACTTCAGTGCAAACGGAGATATTTTCATACTACATTTCATACTACAACAAGCGTTTTCCAGAGTTGGTGACATCACTAACCCTAAAATTTACATAAACCCCGCCCCTGAAAACACACAACAAAGGGGGTGAGGCCATGTTGGGCTGCTTTAGAGAAGAGGAAGAGTTGTTGTAGTAGAGTGTTGTTATCATGCTGTCATTTTACGCCGGACTGCTTCACAAAAGAGGGTCAATTCAATGCTGGATTTGCACAAAAGATTAACATGAAACGTCCAGTTTCATTCTAAAAGTTGTAACTTCTTCCTGAGTCTCTCCATCAGTGTCGACTCCGGTTTGAACAATGTAAGGCTGAACACCGTTACTGACAATCCTCATTTTGGCTGCGTGAGATTCTCCAGCTTTGTTGTTGTTGAGCTGTTAAAGCTCCGCCCTCTTCTGGAAAGGGGGGCGGGAGCAGCAGCTCATTTGCATTTGAAGGGACGCACAAAAAAAACGTGTGTTTTTGCTCATACCCAAATAAGGGCAAATTTGACAAGCTATAATAAATTATCTGTGGGGTATTTTGAGCTGAAACTTCACAGACACATTCTGGAGACACCAGAGACTTATATTACATCTTGTAATAGGGGCATTATAGGTCTCCTTTAAGATATTGATGATTCAATTTGAATTACAACTCATGAATTAAAGGGAAGCCGATTCTTAAATTCTCAATTTGTCCAACCATGATTCTCTAGAGAGGCTTTAAATTCAGACCCCTTCCTCTGGGAGATTTTAAGTCACGTATCATTTTAAGTCACGTATCTCATTTCTCTATTTCAAGGGCCACTTTTAAAGCCTCATGAGAAGTAACAGATATATTTTCCAGAATGATGTGTAAGTGATTGAGGAAATGAATGGAGCTGTAGTAGATTTTTCTCTAGGGCCATATACATTTTCAGAGCTGGTCTACAGTGTGTCTGTTTGGTTTTTGCTTGCATGTGTGAGTGTAATTGTGATCTATGTTATGTTTGCTGTCATAGTAACAGGCTTTGTGATAGCATTTGAGCAATGGCACAGCAACTGTAGCACTGTCAGCTCTGCAGTACCGGGTGCAGAGGTCGTAACCTCTGTTGATGGATGTATGGAGGCGTAATGGTCACCAGTGGAGGTGGAGTTTAGTTTCCTTGTCTGGAACAAGTAACTCAAATGGTCACAAATACTTTCACCTCTGCCCCCATGTTGCTGTGTAGGGTTGGGTATCGTTTGAATTTTAAAGATTCTGATTCTGCTTATTGATTCCGATTCATATAATTTCCTAATTTCGATCAATTCCTAATTTTGATTCCAATAAGATAAAAAAAAAAAAAACGTAGATATTATTCACTTTTAGTCTTATTTTCATTGTAGCTGAATACCATGAGCAAAAATCAGCAGGCTAAAGAACACTTGCACAAGGAACTTGCCACTGATTTAAAAATACCATAGCAAAAACAACTAGCCTAAATAAATATTATACATTTCATGCATTATTAAAGTAAACACTCAGTAATTAAAAAAGAACAAATAAACAAATTAACAATCGCACAAATAGCTTACACACAACTGAACAAAATATATGATTGAAATAAACAGGTATTCAGGTACAGAAACTAATCAAATGTAAAATAACACTAACACTTACAAATATAGTTGCACAATTTATTCAGACTTTTGTTTGAATATAGAGACGGCAGCAGGAATATTAGGCTGCTGTCACTTTAAGAGCTCCACGGATCCAGTATACTGTTATAAATGCATTTTCTTTGTCTGTTTACGTTCACTTAAGACATAAACGACTGTGTTTACAGGGATATTTTGACATATTTTTCTGTGTATTTTGGTGCATTCAAGTCATTGTAACGAAGGCGGGACTCAGAGTGAGATCCATATGCAAAGCTTTATTAAATGTTGAGCGTAGTCATACAGGCAGGGTCAATCAGGAGCAAACAGGAACGGCGAGGGACAGGCAGAATCGTGGTCAGATAACAGGCAGTAGTCAAAAGGCAGGCAGCGATCAATCACAGAACAATAGAACCAGACGGGGATCAGTAACGGGAACCGGAACCGGAACAGACAGAGAGACAGGAGAAACGCTTGGAAGTGTAACACAAGTGAAAACAAGACCTAGCAGTGAGGTGGTGTGTGTATGAGTCTTTTATAGTCCGTGTAATGAGCTGCAGCTGGGTGTGGTGATAAGTGATTAGTGTGAAGTGTGTGCAGGTGAGTGGCAGAGAGGATGATGGGAGATGTAGTCCGGGAACTGACAGGAACAAACGGTGATCATGACAGTCATATCGAAAATATCATATTTACGAGCTCATGAACGCCACCAGAAAGTCGTAAATACGAGTGGGAAACTTGTGATTTTCTTTAATTCCAGATCTTTACGAGTTAGGGGTTTGTCTGTGAGAAACATGGTGGAATACCACAATATTTATAGGTATTTAGCAATGACATTGTGATGCTTTTTTATTTACAACCAAATAAGCTAATTCCCAGGACAAAATATAATGGCATTGTAATATAATAATAAAATATGTAACAGAGTCATTGATGAATGAGGTTTTTAAAAGTGTAAAAAAACATAATGATTTTGAAGTTGTTAACAATGAGATTATGTGGTTTTTATAATCAATTAACACTGCTTTTGTCATTTTTTTACAAATTGGACAAAACTGGTCACCAAAAAAGTCATTCGGTTTAACCAAAATTTTGGTTTTACTGAATGACACTTTATACCATATGATGATATTTTCAAACAATGCTAACAGGATGATATCTAGCTAGCAAAAGGACAATCAAACATTTTATATTTAGTACAAGTTTTTAAAATATTACAACATTTTCCATGTTTTATGGCGCTTGTACCGAATGACCTGATGTTTCAGGACATGCGTATGAGCAAGTGAAAACATAGTGAAAACTATTTTTCAAATAGTTAAAAGAGAGTAAGTCACTTCATGACCATGTGGTCCTTTGCAGGTGTCTGAATGATGTCACATCCTGTCACATGATATTGACCGCATGACTTGATCCAAAATGGTCCCTTTATATCTGAATGACAACAATGAAATTCAGACATTCTTTCTCATAACAAAGCAACGGCCTCCACACATAATTTGAATACCATGTTGCACTGTGTTGATATGATGTTATAAAATCATGCCAGAATTAAAAAAATATATTATAATTTATTACATTTTAAGATGTTTTAATGTTTGAGCTGTATTGGCCTTTGAATGGTTAAACCAAATTACATTTTGACACTTAAAATACCTTTAAATGTAGCAAAATATAATTAAAACCTTTTGGATTCAATAAAATAGATCTTCTTGTACTACCTCACATACCTCATTGACCCAACATTAAAGTTTACAGTGGCTTCATAGATTAATTATAAACATTAAAAAGCAAAACACACCTGATGCACTTCCTTTGTTATTCATTTTCTGGAAGTAGAGTTTAAAAAACTTGTATTTTTGTGTAGTTAATTAAGAGAAGGTACACTGCCATTTTGCTCCGACAAAAGTGACTTTAACGCACCTGATGTCATAAACACAACTTCCAACCTGGTTAATACGAACTTCCCAGGTGGACTTAAATGCACCATTTGTCCGTTCAAGTGCAAAAAGACCCGGAAGAGAACTCAGTTCAGTATTGCGCGCTATACATTATGAGAGGCAGCTTGAGTGTTTTGAAATCACCCATCACTAGATATTGTTGAATAAAGTCATTATTTTGGTTTTTTTTGGTGCACAAAAACTATTCTCATTGCTTCATAACATTAAGGTTGAACCACTGTAGTCACATGAACTGTTTTAAATAAGTCTTTAGTAGCTTTCGAAAGTGTTAATTGTCTTCACTAAGGCCTCACTAAGCCATCGGATTTTATCAGAAATATCTTAATTTGTGTTCAGAAGATGAACAAAGATCTTACTGGTGTCGAACGACATGAGGGTGAGTAATAAATGACAGAATTTTCATTTTTGGGTGAACTAACCCTTTAAGTATCCAATTCCAGAATCGTTTCCCAGCCCTATTCCTGTGCACGAGTGTCTTAGCTTTACATTTTCAGCATATTGTTTCACACTCACCCGTAGTGTGAGAGGACTCCGATATGCTTCAGACGTGAATGACAGCGTTCTCACCTTTGTCAAAAGGCCAAACACTGACCTATTTGTGCTCCGGTTTCCTGTCCACGTCACATCCAAGGTCCACTCAACGGGGTTCTGGTTTCTTCAGCTTCTCCTTCTGCTAGCTCTCACTTTCCATCTCTCAAACCACTTTGCCCAAACCAAAAACCCACAGGCATATACTCTTAACCCCAATCATGAGCCAGACTAGATAGACGTTACCTCTATCAATTATTAAGCCTTAAGTATAGCACTCATCTTTGGAAATGTGACCCGTGAGATCAGGGCCTGTGGGGTGCGGAGAATATCTTAAAGAGCGGCATTGAGTTACTCTAAAATTCATATTTGATTACCCATTAATTCCTAAGTGATATAGCAAGGTGATACTGGAGCTTATTGCGAATAATGTGTGTAAATATCATATTTGTGCACATTCGGGTTTGTGCTAGGCACTTGCTCACATCTCATCGCCTCATTTGCTGTAGTTTTTGTGTTTTTCTGCTTGAATTTGATCTGAGCATTGGCACACCTCTGACAGGAGCTTTGATGGACTCAGAGAACATCGATCACTCCTGTTTTTCACCCATTGGCATGTGTGCTGGCACATTGCTGAAATTGATTAAGAGAGCCTGTCTTGGGACGTCCTTTTCTGTAACCTTCAGGTGAGAGACTTTCAAGTTGCTTTCAAACTCTACTCAAGCATGAAATAAGGTTTCATACTCTTCTAAAGTACTTGAGAGGAAATTTTGACAACATGCAACTTTCTTTTTTTTTTTTTTTTTGCTGACAATCAGAGGGAGGATTAATTTTCATGCTGAATTTGGTGGCAGGGAAAGACACATTTCTGGGGAAGCAAGCAAGTAATTTGCTGAAAGATTTCCATATTAATCTCAGCTGGACCCTTGAGGTAAGCGTGGATTGATTAGGCAGATCATAAACAACCCAAGGGCCTAAAATTGCTTCAAACTGAGCATTTAAAAACATGCTAATGATACATTTTTTTTTTTTTTCTGGAGGAAGCAGATGTTCAGGTGTGTGTGTCTGTGTGAAAGTGAATAGGTTGCAAGTTACAGCAGTCTTAGATGTGTAACGAGGCTCATCCTTACTTCGTCACAGTACCAAACCTATATCTTAGCAGCAAAACCGGGATAAATACATACATCATACATACATCAAAGGATAAATATAGAAAGTCAATGTTTAAAAAGATTACCATTTGTATTGTTGATTTAACTGTTAGTTTGGTGAGTGTAAGCTTCAGTGAGCTTCATCTGAGCACCTGCAGTCACCCTGAGTGGAGTTATGAGATATTGTTGGGACCTGCCAGGTGCCGACCTGTGAAAGTAAAGCCCGTGAAATGGCTTGATGATAGCAATTTTCTTTCCTGTCTGTGTTGACATATTCTCTGTTGAAGCAGGACATTCTTGTGGGACATATTGAAGGGCATGCTAGACCTATAGTCAGTTTATGCTGTGCCGTTCTTGCTACTTACTATTGCTTATCAGAAGTGGGTCCACTTATTAGGATGGGACTTTATTGTAGACCATTTTACTGGACAAAAATTGGGGGTGCACAATGTACACTACCAACGTACACAAGTTTGGATTTGGTTAACCTGTTAGCGTTCCACTGTACCACATACCTTTCAAAAGAGACCAAAACTATGCATTTACTTTAAATGGTTCAAAAACAGCATGCAACTTTCTTTGGATATGCCCTTTTTTTTTGGATTTTTAGGCAAATTTTACAGGAATGCTAAGCAGTTTATTTATTTGATGGAAATCTCTTCTGCTTACCAAGGCTGCATTTATTTAATTAAAAATACAGTAAAAACTTTTTTCTATTTTAATATATTATAAAAGCAATAAGCAATTTATGTCAGTGATGCAAAGCTGAATTTTCTGCATCATTACTCCAGTCTTCAGTGTCACATGATCCTTCAGAAATCATTATAATATGTTGATTTGTTGCACAAGAAACATTTCTGATTATTTTCAATGTTGAAAACAGTTGTGCTGCTTCATATTTTTGTGGAAACCTTGATACTTTAATGAATGGAAAGTTCAAAAGAACAGCATTTATTCTAAATAATATTAACATGTAACGTTTTGTAACATTATAAATGTCTTTACTGGCCTTTTTAAACAATTTAATGCATCCTTGCTGGATAAAAAGTGTTAATTAGTGTTAAAAAAATTAGATTGACTTCAAACATAACAGTATTGGTTAATAAATGTGACTATATAATGTTATTTGAAAAAAAAAAAACCCCAATATAATTAAGCTGAAAAATTATAGATAAAGGACCCAACATTATTTCTAGTTGTTAAATACAAATTGTTAAGCACTAATATAATAAAATGCAGTAATATAATAAAATTTGGACAGACTGTACCTTTTCTCTGCTAAATGTTCATTTAGTCATCTTTTATTTCTCTTGCATATAGATGACGCTTAAATGTAAATCTCACCTTTTAATTCAGCTTTATTTATAGAGCAGCTTTACAGGGATAAACAGGAAAATAATGATGCAATTCTGCTGTAAAGCAACTCTAAAAAGACAATAGTACACAGTCATTATTCAAGTGAAATAAGTTCAGTGTCTATTCAGTTCCGTTCAATAATTGCATAAAGTTAATCAAATATGGAATGAGCTCAGTTCAGCTCTATACAGTGATGTCATCATCCAGCTCATCCAATAGTGTCAGTACAGTCAGTCAAATGGACTAATAGCCACTAAATTCCAATTTTGATTTCATATGATCTTCAATAGCATTAACTTATACCCAAGCCTAGCTTGGTGACTTTGTCTTCTGCCATGCCCAACCCAGCACTCCCCAGCCCTACAGCCAGACCCAAGAGCTCAGTCGGATCTGGTTTCATCCTCAACACGCAGGGAGGTTATAAGAGAGGCTGGAGAAAATGATCACACACACACAGAAAGAGAAGGAAAAGAAGACAGAGAGATGAAAAGCTGACCGTGAGTGAGTCTCAGACAGGAAGCTACTCATCTTTTTGTATTGTGATTGTACCCAGACTCCCCCGGGCTCTACAGGGGGGAGGGGGCCCTGCCGGCCATGATTGCAGCTCGCAGTAGTTCGGTGGGTCGAGGAGGCCCCGATGAGTCCTCCAGGCACCGCAGACAGTCAGCTGCTTCTCTGGCAGGGCACCGTGGGCATCGCAGCTCTCAAGAGAGCAATCGTGATAACCATGCTCAGCACCGGCAGGCGGCGCTGCTGCGGGCCAGGAGAGCGTTTCTTATCAGGGAGATGGAGACCAACTGGTACCTGAAGCTGTGTGGCCGGGCCAGAGAAGATAGTGTTGCTTATGAGACTGGCATGCCTTACCGGTGAGTCCTGAAAGCAGAGTGAAGGGCAGCAGGGTGAATATGATGTCTGAGAAACCCTTCCCACAGTGCAGTTTTGTTTTTTTAGGTATGAGATGTTTGATGACATGTTTCTTATTGTAAGGAAACAAACACAGAGGGCTTTTTATTGCTGTTGTGTGTGAGTGATGCACAAGAAAAGTAGTGAAAAATATGTTTAAGTATATTTTATTTTAATAATGAGGAAATGTTGATGCAGTCTTGCGGCTGCCTGTTGCTGACTGACATTTGTTTGGAATAGGGCATCCCTGTCTCTTTACTAACCAAGAGGTCATTGACCTGAAAAAGGTTGAAGACCCTAATCTTTTCTGCAGTTATTCTCAGCCGTCTTATATTTGTGTGAATTAGAATTTGATCTTCTATAGGAAAGTATGTATAAACATGATCTCTATTCATAGTGCACGTCGTCTTTCTGTCATACTTTCTGAATGATAATGGGTTAAGTTGAAACCCGAGAGTCAACAGCAGTCCTTACAGTTTGACCCTCAAGCTCCACGAATAACCGACATTCTCACCTGTGCTCATACTGACATCACACTTTTTCCCACCAGAGATGAGTTCTCTTTAAAAGGTTAGTTCACCCAAAAATTAAAATCGTCAGTAATTACCCACCCTAATGCCATTCTAAACCTGTAAGACTTTTGTTCATCTTTGAAACACAAATGAAGATATTTTAAATGAAATCTGAGAGATTTCTGTCCCTCCATTGACAGTCTGAAAGTTCATAAAGAGATTATAAAACTAATCCATATGAATCGAGCGGTTTAGTCCAAATTTTCTGAATAAACATGATCGCTTCATATGATGAACAGATTTCATTTTGGCTTTTATTCACATATAAACATTCATCAACTCACACATCAGATATGGTAAATGGAAGCTCAAGCATGAGAACCAATCAGGTCCCTTCTTGTTACGCAGCACTTTTGAGCTTCTGCAAGAACCAATGAGGTTCCTTCTTGTTACGCAGCACGTTTGAGCTTCAGCAAGAACCAATGAGGTTCATTCTGGTGTTACGCATCACGTTTGAGCTTCAGCAAGAACCAATGAGGTTCATTCTGGTGTTACGCATCACGTTTGAGCTTCAGCAAGAACCAATGAGGTTCATTCTCGTGTTACGCAGCACGTTTGAGCTTCAGCAAGAACCAATGAGGTTCATTCTGGTGTTACGCATCACGTTTGAGCTTCAGCAAGAACCAATGAGGTTCATTCTGGTGTTACGCATCACGTTTGAGCTTCAGCAAGAACCAATGAGGTTCATTCTCATGTTACGCATCACGTTTGAGCTTCAGCAAGAACCAATGAGGTTCATTCTGGTGTTACGCATCACGTTTGAGCTTCAGCAAGAACCAATGAGGTTCATTCTGGTGTTACGCATCACGTTTGAGCTTCATCAAGAACCAATGAGGTTCATTCTGGTGTTAAGCATCACGTTTGAGCTTCAGTAAGAACCACTGAGGTTCATTCTGGTGTTACGCATCACATTTGAGCTTCATCAAGAACCAATGAGGTTCATTCTGGTGTTACGCAGCACGTTTGAGCTTCAGCAAGAACCAATGAGGTTCATTCTGGTGTTACACAGAACGTTTGAGCTTCAGCAAGAACCAATGAGGTTCATTCTGGTGTTACACAGAACGTTTGAGCTTCAGCAAGAACCAATGAGGTTCATTCTGGTGTTACACAGCACATTTGAGCTTCAGCAAGAACCAATGAGGTTCATTCTCATGTGTTACACAGAACGTTTGAGCTTCAGCAAGAACCAATGAGGTTCATTCTGGTGTTACACAGCACGTTTGAGCTTCAGCAAGAACCAATGAGGTTCATTCTGGTGTTACACAGCACGTTTGAGCTTCAGCAAGAACCAATGAGGTTCATTCTCGTGTTACGCAGCACGTTTGAGCTTCAGCAAGAACCAATGAGGTTCATTCTGGTGTTACGCATCACGTTTGAGCTTCAGCAAGAACCAATGAGGTTCATTCTGGTGTTACGCATCACGTTTGAGCTTCATCAAGAACCAATGAGGTTCATTCTGGTGTTACGCATCACGTTTGAGCTTCAGTAAGAACCACTGAGGTTCATTCTGGTGTTACGCATCACATTTGAGCTTCATCAAGAACCAATGAGGTTCATTCTGGTGTTACGCAGCACGTTTGAGCTTCAGCAAGAACCAATGAGGTTCATTCTGGTGTTACACAGAACGTTTGAGCTTCAGCAAGAACCAATGAGGTTCATTCTCGTGTTATACAGAACGTTTGAGCTTCAGCAAGAACCAATGAGGTTCATTCTGGTGTTACACAGCACATTTGAGCTTCAGCAAGAACCAATGAGGTTCATTCTCATGTGTTACACAGAACGTTTGAGCTTCAGCAAGAACCAATGAGGTTCATTCTGGTGTTACACAGCACGTTTGAGCTTCAGCAAGAACCAATGAGGTTCATTCTGGTGTTACGCATCACGTTTGAGCTTCAGCAAGAACCAATGAGGTTCATTCTGGTGTTACGCATCACGTTTGAGCTTCAGCAAGAACCAATGAGGTTCATTCTCATGTTACGCATCACGTTTGAGCTTCAGCAAGAACCAATGAGGTTCATTCTGGTGTTACGCATCACGTTTGAGCTTCAGCAAGAACCAATGAGGTTCATTCTGGTGTTACGCATCACGTTTGAGCTTCATCAAGAACCAATGAGGTTCATTCTGGTGTTACGCATCACGTTTGAGCTTCAGTAAGAACCACTGAGGTTCATTCTGGTGTTACGCATCACATTTGAGCTTCAGCAAGAACCAATGAGGTTCATTCTGGTGTTACGCAGCACGTTTGAGCTTCAGCAAGAACCAATGAGGTTCATTCTGGTGTTACACAGAACGTTTGAGCTTCAGCAAGAACCAATGAGGTTCATTCTGGTGTTACACAGAACGTTTGAGCTTCAGCAAGAACCAATGAGGTTCATTCTGGTGTTACACAGCACATTTGAGCTTCAGCAAGAACCAATGAGGTTCATTCTCATGTGTTACACAGAACGTTTGAGCTTCAGCAAGAACCAATGAGGTTCATTCTGGTGTTACACAGCACGTTTGAGCTTCAGCAAGAACCAATGAGGTTCATTCTGGTGTTACACAGCACGTTTGAGCTTCAGCAAGAACCAATGAGGTTCATTCTGGTGTTACACAGCACGTTTGAGCTTCAGCAAGAACCAATGAGGTTCATTCTGGTGTTACGCAGAACGTTTGAGCTTCAGCAAGAACCAATGATGTTTGTTCTCGCGTATTAAGCAATTACGGTTGGCCTTCTGTTTATGTTTTCTGATCGTGAGGTTAAATAATTTTTATTATATATATATATATATATATATATATATATATATATATAATTTGACAGTAATGAGAGCCATTTGAGACTTCTCCATATAAAAGTCTGCAATCAAGATTTCAATATGTATTTAAACATTTCTCATCAAATTCTTTCAAGACCAAATTATCTGAGCTATACACTTCACATTCATTTCATTAAGTTTATAGCTGTACTGTACATCAATATTAGTCTTATTTTATTCTATTTTTATTTTTTCCAAAGGAATTGGAAAGTTCATGATATCCCCTACCACATGAATGCCAAAACTGAGATTTTTGCGAGTGTTTGAGGGAGTTTTGTTTCTAATTCTCTTTTCGGATGTTTGCCATTGTGAGTGTTCCACCCCAAATCCTTTCATACATTGTGTACATCTCTCTTTTACCTCTTCTGGCAGCCTGTCCTTGAGCTGATTTAGCTTTTTATGTCTTTTAAGAAAATGAAGCATGCAGATAAGCCTAATGGGTTGAAAGCCGGAGGCCCACAGCTGTATTATGTTGGAACACTGGTCGTCTTGTATTCTGTTTCTCTTAAAGCTGAAAATGTCTCTGCTGAAATAGGTCTCAAGACAGAGACGGAGAACAAGACATGGTATATACTGTATATAACAATACATGGAGATGCATGGTATATTTAGTCTTATGTTTCATGCTAATTTAATATAGCTTTATAATTATGACAACAAGCATTTTATAATGAACTAGAATATTCACTTTGCATTCATTGATGAAAAATTGTAGGACATATTATTTTGAAACATCAAGCCAAATACCCTTTTTGTTGTACAAAAATATATTTTTTTTCTTTTCCTGGCTGGTTTATGAAAGTGCAAATATGCAGCAAAATAAGACTTTGGCATGGTATAGTGCATAAGTCAATGAAAATGTTCTTTTTCTCATATGTTCAGAATTTTATCTGTAATATAAATCGTTCATTTATTCACAGTTTGCTCTGTTTTCCAGTAAAGGGTGAAATGAAGAATTGTGTTTTGTGGCACACAGTTATTAAGTCTGTATTCTTCAGGAGACATTTTGTTACTGATCTTAATTCTTAAGTTTTAATACCTGCAGGGAGAAATCAATAAAAGGCAATTAAGTGGTTGCAGTGAGAAAATTAAACTGGATCTGCCAAGTTTAATGACACAGTTATTATAGCCTTGCTTTAAAATTATTTTTTTATTAAGTTGATGACGCACGTATCTTGAGTAAACATTCTTTTTAAAGTACATTTTTAGAAACACTGGGTTTCATTAACTGTGCATGTGAGAAATTTGCATGTGAAATCTGTGCACAAAAGTTTTCATGAACAAATGATTCCCCAATGACATTTGTACAATAATGTATTCTAAATTTGGGGGGGAAAATAACGCATACACAAAAATCACATACTCTGAGTGGCCTTTGTGTTAATATAATAAGATGAATATCTGGAGGTGGTTTTGGGCGTGTTTTATGTTTTATGCAAATGACTATCCTCGGGCAAGTGGTTGCTAATTTAAAAAATATACTTTTGGATTTTAGAATACTCCAAATTAATTAACATTAGAACGAGGTTAAGAAAAAATTCATGTGCACGTACAAAACAGTCCATGCAATTATTAGTGAACATGGTGAATATGATAATCTCGTACCATATTGATATGAAAATACAAAGAGAAAGAAAATACAGAATATTCCATTCTTTGTTACCAGCAACATTAAGTGTATTAAATACATTATATCAGAGTTTCTCAGAGTGGGGTTCATGAATGAACTGTAGGGGGTTTGTGTTTTTAATAAAAAAAAATTAAAAGATAAATAAGCAGTCGTAGGGAGAATCAATTAATTATGAACAATTTTCTGCTATTGTGAGAATAACATATAATCAATAAAAAAGTAACTAGTCTGATTATGAGTTTGTTAAAATGTAATCTAATCTAATTACAAATTCATTTTTGGAATCTGATTACGTAATCCAGATTGCATTACATGTAATCAAGTTACTACCCAACACTGCTGATAAATTATTTTAATCTTTTGTTTGGATTTCAGTGACCTAGAAACCCTGGAGCCGGGATGTCTGATTATAGCTTACCAATTAACATTTTTAATGCCTCACTTTTTTTTTTTAAACTACAGAGGAATTCTTCCAAAATGTTCTGATAATTTTTAGTCTTTTATTAATAGTTTTATGTTTATGGCTACATCCATCAGCAGAACAATGTACATTTCCTTCTTTCTTCTCACGCTGTTAAAATGAGAGCGCTAATAAGCTGCAAGTGTTCAGTAATAATTAGTCTCACACAGATCAGATTTAATAACAACAAGAGCTGTGAGTTGCAGGACACATATGACACCACCAGCGGCCTTCACTCCTAAAATGATTACCCTCCCAGGGGTGTTTTGATCATTTAATCCATGTAGCAATGCAATTGCAGATAATTATCTTTAATGGCAAATAACTATGTGAGGTCTGTTAGATACAACTCTCCCTCATCTATGCATCTCAAGCACAGACTCTTGATCATTTGTGCTTTAGAAATGGAGCAGAAACGGATGCTTAAACAGGGACAATGAATGGCTAACTTATAAAAAGAGGGTCCTGAATTGCCTTAGGTGTCTCCTTGTATATAGTTTATTGCACAGCTCTCTGGAGTACTCGATTCTGATTGCTGGGATTCTGTGGTCAGATGTTTGTATAATGACAGTTCAACTAACGGTTCAATTTTAAGTCTATTTTCTACATTGCAGTGCAAGTTTCATGCGTCTTTTTCTTCTCAAATCTAAAATTATTATTGTGTATCAATTATAGTGTTTTTTTTTTTTTTTTCAAATGTAATGAACAATAACCAATAATTGGCCAATATTAAAATCCTATCTATGCTATTTTGTCTAAATGAATTAAAAATGAAAACACTATAAAAACTGCTTGTTTTCAGACGTTTTCATTCAAAGAAACTGGGAGTATTATGTTTAATTGGTGATTGATATATTTAATGGAAGTCTCAAGAACTGTGTTCTTTAATTCAAAACAACAGCTAGTGAGTAGGGAAATTTATATTTTTTTATTTTATTATTTATAATTATTTATTATATATGACATGGGTTAGGGAAGTTTTATTTGGACAGACCCTTGACCCCTTTCCATTTAAACCCATTGCAAAGGTTCCACCAGTAGTGGGCACTCATGCAACATAAGCAATCACATATGTCCGAGTGAACAAGACAGAAGGAAGTTAGCGATGGAAGGACATAAAAATTGGACTTAAACTCAGCCCAGTCTTTTGCTAATTGACAAGCCTGTGAACGAGCTACTGTGGTGCAGTGAGCAATTTTTTTTTTCCAGTGATTGTTTTGTGTGTGTATAGTTTGGTTACACTTTGTGTATATTTTGTCATCTTGATTTTACCCTATTGGTGATTCTTTATACTTTTCATACTGTGTTTTTTGGATTGTGCACTTATATCTGTATCTGTATGTAACATGTAGACTCTTTTTGGCATTGTAAATTGTTGAGAGGATTCTTAAACAACTCTGATTGGCTTTTGTGTTCACATGCTCAACAGATATGCCTGTGATTGGCTACAATGATCAACACTTCAAAAACCTGTTGTAAATAGAAATCTTAACACAGATGCACACAGGAGCGTTTTAAAGCAGGCGTCTATCAGCAGATTGATCTATCAGTGGATATATTAGGGATCCATTGATAGATGGATTCTCTGATAGACGCCTGCTTTCAAACGCTCCTGTGTGCATCTGCGTAAGCACTCGGTAAAGAACGCTCAGACTGCACAAAGGTTTCTATTTACAACATGTTTTTGAAGTGTTGATCATTGTAGCCAATAACAGACATACACTATATTGCCAAAAGTTTTGGGACGCCTGCCTTTACGTGCACATGAACTTTAATGACATCCCATTCTTAATCCGTAAGGGTTTAATATGGAGTTGGCCCACCCTTTGCAGCTATAACAACTTCAACTCTTCTGGGAAGGCTTTCCACAAAGTTTAGAAGTGTGTTTATGGGAATTTTTGACCATTCTTCTAGAAGTGCATTTGTGAAGTCAGGCAGTGATGTTGGCGAGAAGGCCTGGCTCACAGTCTCCGCTCTAATTCATCCCAAAGGTGTTCTGTCGGGTTGAGGTCAGGACTCTGTGCAGGTCAGTCAAGTTCCTCCACACCAAACTCGCTCATCCATGTCTTTATGGACCTTGCTTTGTGCACTGGTGCGCAGTCATGTTGGACAAAGTTGGGAGCATGAAATTGTCTAAAATGTCTTGGTATGCTGAAGCATTAAGAGTTCCTTTCACTGGAACTAAGGGTTCAAGCCCAACCCCTGAAAAACACACCATAATCCACCCTCCACCAAACTTTACACTTGGCACAATGCAGGCAGGCAAGTACCGTTCTCCTTCAACCGTCAAACTCAGACTCATCCATCGGATTGCCAGACAGAGAAGTGTGATTCGTCACTCCAGAGAAAAGTGTAGCTATTGACTGCAGTAAGTTGGTGACTTCATGCGCTGACCCCGCTCTGTAATTTTGCGTGGCCTACCAATTAGTGGCTGAGTTGCTGTTGTTCCCAATTGCTTCCACTTTGTAATGATACCACTAACAGTTGACCGTGGAATATTTAGTAGTGAGGAAATTTCACGAATGGACTTATTGCACAGTTGGCAACCTATCACGGTACCACACTGAGCTCCTAAGAGCAATCCATTCTTTCACAAATGTTTGTAGAAGCAGTCTGCATGCCTAGTGCTTGATTTTATACACCTGTGGCCATGGAAGTGATTGGAACACCTGAATTCAGTGATTTGGAGGGGTGTCCCAATACTTTTGGCAATATAGTGTATTTGTTGAGAGCGGCAATGGCCAATCAGAGGTGTTTCAGAATCCACTCAACAGCGCTCAAAATGCTATGATTGAAATGCTGGTATTGGCACATTTTTTAAAATTTCAATACTTAAGTCAGTACTTTTGACAACCCTACTGTAAATAAATACCACCATTGCACTAATGTGCAGCTGTGAGTGAGCCATCATTTTATTTTATTCAGACATTTTCCACATCTCTTAGTGGAAATAAAGAAGGGTTCACAATGATTTGCTATCCCACAATATTATGATATTGAAAATTTTTATATTGATTGTGCTTTTTTTTTTAGCATTTAGCTTTTTTAAGCATTTTAATATATTAATAATAATTTAATTAATTTAAATACTTCTGACCCCACTGAAAGTTTTTTGAGCCCCTGTAGTTAAGAACCAGTAAGTTAAAAATCTGTAGAATTGGCCAGTATATGATATATTGTACACCCCAGCCGGTCATTACTGAACAATAATAAACATATTCAGGGTGATCAAGGATGAATCCTGCTTTACACGTCTGGGTTTATGTTACAATGGCTGAGAGTAAGTTATCTGTTCTCAATCATGAACTCTGTGTGCTCTTGGGAAAGTCCTGCAAGTGTGAAAATTCATTTGGGATATTTATAGGTCTGTCTCCTAAAAATAAACTTAAACAAAAGCATAACTGGCAACTACACTTCTGTAGATGACCCCTCTAATCCTGAATGCACACAGCTATCCATCAATGCTTCGCTGTGTACTTTTCTGTCTCTCCTGAATTTGTGATATGTGTATGACATGAGTGCGTATGGATCACTGTGTGTGTTTGTTGGCTCGTCTCCATGGAATTCCGGTTGGAATGATTAAGCATGCTGATATATCTAGATATGGGAAAGAAAGTCTTCATCTCATTCCCACAATCCTCTAGAACAGACATGATGTCATAGTTGTAGTTCCAGCACTAGCCGAGGGTCAAAGGTCGACTGTAGACTATGTCTACTGTATCTGTGGAGGCATGAAAGAAGGATAAGCAAATAGTAGGGGATGAAAGAGTGAGTGAGGGAGGGAGAGAGAGGTGGAGCGACAGAGATGGAAAGGGTGGGAGAGCAGGGAGGGAGAGATACAGGCAGGGAAAATGTCCCAGATTCCCATGGTGTTTATTAGAGAGTGAAACCAAGAGTCGATCGACTTGCAGTCAGATGTGTAACTGACAAGACGGTGAACAGAGAGACAAATTCAATCAGAGGATATTTACTAACGAGCAACAGGATTCTGGGAAACTTGACTGAAGAGGACGTCCAGGTTGTTCGGTATCTTCTAAAGGGCTAAATACTGAAGAAACGAGAAGTTTGTTTCCCGAGGGCCTGCTTGGACAGTGTATGGACGTGACTGAGAGAGATGTACTTGTACAAAGCCACTTGTCCTGATATCCCCACTCCAAAGCAGAAGGGTGGGCAGAAGGAGAGGGGTCAGAGCCGCTGCGGCAAGCAGAACGCCGGAGGGAAACTTTATCCTCCTCTCGTCTGCCTGCGTTCCAACTCTCAGGTAGAACTAAAACATCTGGAGGAGTTCCTCAACGTACACACACTCTCATTACAGGATTCTGTCCGAGCCAGGACTGGCATGGCCTACAGGTACACACTGAGTAAAGCGCAAAGAGACCTGTACATACACACCAAATCCATTCATTTGATTTCATTTGATGCCATTTCATAGATTTTCTCATTCTGTGTTTGTGTTCGGAATACTTGTTACTTGTTTTTTGAATTCATTTTAAAGATCCCTAAGTAAATGAACTTATCAAAAGCAAAGAAGTACTGAGAGTGGGAGGAAAGTGTCTTTTAAAACTCCCGTGACGTGCTATTCCTCTTTTCGCCCACGTGTGGTTATATATTGTATTCTCTTCTGAGTGACGTTGCCAGATACCAAAGGAGGAGGAAGATGTTTCCATTGTTCTCATTTGTGCTCATTACCGTTCTGCACGTTTTTTTGTGATCATCCACAGGGAAATCAGGAACACTGGTTGCCCCAAGTCAAAAGCTCTGATTTCTACTGGTAATTTATTCATTTAGCGGAAGCTTTTATCCAAAGTGACTTACAAAAGAAGAATGGTGCAACAAAAGCGATTCATCCTAGGAGACAGTAACTTCAGATATGCAATATAAAGTTAGAGAATTGCTCAGAAAACTACAAACATTGCTGTAGATCAGGGCTTGACATTAACAACTGCCAAATGCGGGTGTATTTCAGCAGTGGCATTTAATGCAGTCTCTTTGGCAGGTTAAATTTTGTATAAAATATATAAAAATGTTTTCAAATGTAGTCTTTTAAAAAGGCATCTGAACCAATAAACTAAGTGCAATGTAGTGTTGACAAAAATATGAATTTTTCGATATATTGATACTGAAATATTACTTCCAATACTCATTCTCCACAGAATACACTCTAAAAAAAATGCTGGTTTATGAACAACCCAATTTGGGTTATTTGGCAACCCAGCGCTGGGTAAATATTGGTGGGTTTTATACATTAACCCATTTGCTGGGTTGATTTTTAATCAGTGCTGGGTCAGTCAATTTGATGTTGGTTTTTAATTTTAAATAATAAAAATGAACTTTAAAATACATATAGGACAGGAACAGTTCATATACAATATTTTTTATTCAATGGCAAGTCAATCTTTTACAATCATAAAATACTCCAAAACATTTAGTAAACATTTTTATGACGTGACTGGAGCAGAAAAAGCAGCCAATGGGAATCTGTGGTAAGAAAACTGGTATCATTAGGCTGTTCCAGTTCATTAAATGAATATTCATTTTTGAAAAGTTACATAAAAAACATGGCATCTCATCCGTCAGGCATTTAAGTTTCAACCATGGTGCGACCACAGCTGTGACGTCAGTGCACTATATCAACAGCGCTCCTATTATAGTCAGTGCAGCGCACGGCAACTTCGTTACATATTATCGGCAGGAAGTTTTCTCTCAGAACAGAAAACAAAATGGCCATTAAGTTCCAGTTTTAACCAGTTTGGCACAGACTACCCACACTGAGTTACATTTTACCAAGCGCTGGGTGAGAGGGTTCATTGACATTAAAAATGACCCAGCAGCTGAGATAAAGAAAAACTACCCAGCACATGGGTAAAAATGTTAAAAAATAACCCAATAAAATTACCCAGCAGTTAAACCCAGCATTTGAGTTCTGACAGAGGGTTGATACACAAACCCGCCTCTCCTCACTCAATCATTTCATTTGCTCTGAATGAATATTGTTGGTGTTACAGGGCTTGAATTTCGGCGTGGGATTGCATGTATTGCGCGTTATTTTACTCATTCCTGCAGATTTTGTAATCACATCCAAGTGCACACACATAAAGCTGCCTCTCAATAATAACTTTTGTTTTCTATGCTCTTTGCGCTTAAACAGTCAAATACACACAAAACAATGTATGTCAAAATAAATGCCGGAGAGTATTGTCTCTCCAATGTCTTGGAGAGTATTCAGGCAAACAGAGTTAATTATGCTTTGAATTGAGAAAGAAAACGCATGTGTAACAGTATAATGGATCCGTGCATCAGGTCTTAAAGTGACAGCAAATTAGATAATATTAAAGTCCCCCTGTAGTCAATAATTGTATCCCTTAAAACTCGTCTTTGATCAGTCTTTGAAGTCCTTTGAATGACATATTTAAATGTCTAAATTTCTTCAAAATAGCTTGTATGTAACTCGACACCCATGCCTCATTAAGTATACGCGGTTCTCTGAATATGCAAGTTAGCCCCGCCTCCACTTACTCACACACGCTACTTGTTGACGATCACACGTTGGCATGATTGGTTACAAGGTAGTTTGTGACAACAGGACAACAGTGATTTCAAACTTTTGTCTTTGGTTCACTGCAGTTTTAAGGAGAAATACTCAGCAATGGTTTTGACTGATGAATTTGCACATGGTTTGTATTAAAGCATATTAGAAACAGCACATAGACATATAAGCAACATTAAAAACTTGATTTTCACCACAGGGGGACTTTAAAAATATTTATATGGCAGTTTTCCTCCATGGTATTGATGTCAAAATTGTGGCTAGTAACTTTGGAAAACCTGGTGAGCAAAAAAGTTAATGTCAAGCCCTGCTGTAGATCATTCTAGAGATTTGTGTGGCATGGCCCGATATAAAAGGTCTGAATTCCCCTGATGTGGTATTGCACAAATCTGCGTGAACAACTGTTTTTTTGTAATGTGGTCCCTGTCAAACGTCAAAATGTTCCTGGCTGACCTGGATGGTGTTAGAGCTAGCTGGATGGACAATAACAATGGATTTGCACTAGCTTTTATTAGTCTATTCATTTATTAGTGGTTTGCTTTGTGGTTTTGGCTGTCTGTCACAATGTGTCCTCTCTGGGGTGTATTCGGGGAAGAGGTCCCCATGGGTCACAGTGCTGGAAAACCAGTGACATCATGAAGCAGTTTTGTCACACACGTGTTTCAAACAAACAGACAATATAAAACATGGTGATTTGTATTGGACTTCAAAGACTGTAGTTGGTACTCTAGGTTGGAATTGGACATATGGTCAGAGTCGCTGTCAAGCAAGACTCTGACATAACACGGCTGCTCTAGTTTCAAATAACATATGGTGTCTTAACAGGGCTGGAGGGCGTATAGGTTCAGCAACAGTGTTACAGGAGTGGACTTTAAACTGTCTATTGCACTCTTGAGCCACAAGAAGGTCATTTATCGAAACTCACTTTGTCTTTCAGCTCTTTCTACTACACACAAATAAGCATGGTGACATAAGAGTGTCCTCAATAAAGAGAGCATTCTTAGAATTCATGTTGATTATAAAGAAAAGTTTAAAGTTTACATTTAAAGTGTAATGTGGTGTAACCAGCAAGTAAAAATTAATAATAAAAAATTCCTTATACCTTGAATACACATGAGTGTGCATGTTAATTATTATTATTTAAAATGGTTTTATTTTTTTGTTTTCAAAACAAATATCATTAATTATTAATACATAAATATCATTAAGGTTTAGCAGTGTCCATGATAAAGAAAAGGAAAAATATTTAAAAAAGTCTAGCTTAATTGCCAAAATACTCTTTGCATTCATATTGCTTTCATAGCAATGTTTACATTTATTTTGGTGTAAGCATCAAGTAAAATGTAATATTTTCCTTAAACCTTCAATACATGTATGTATGTATGTATGTATATATGCATGTTATATATATATATATATATATTATCAAATAAAAAGGTAGAAATATTAACAAGCTGTGAAATAATGATAATAATAATAATTAAATATTATGCCAAACTACTTAATCAAGTTGTATTTTCAAGAATTTAATTCTTTTGAATCTTCATTACAATATCAGGAAAGTTACATCACTTTGACACTTTTTACTTAAAGGGCCAGATTTACTAACAGCTTGTGCCAGCGCAAACCCTCTTTTGCCATTAAAAACTACTGTCGAGATTTACTAAAGACATGCAGTGCAAAATGAGCGCTGAAAAGGCGTGGACTGAGTTGTTTTTGCAGCTGACCTTATTGCATATGCATTTGTAGGAGTTTCCCTTTCAGATGCAAAATTTATGGGAGTAGAGTATTTAAATGAATTATGCTACGTGATTTACTAATCTTTGCGCTCATCAATTTACTGGCATTTGCACCATTTAACGGCCAAAAAAAAAACATGTCTTAATCCATTTTTGAGGAGACACCAGAGAACAGAAAGCGTGTGGTAGAAGGAAAAAAAATAAAAATAAAAAATAAATACATAAATATACATATAAATATATATATATATATATATATATATATATATATATATATATATATATATATATATAATATATATATACACAAACCCGATTCCAAATAAGTTGGGACACTGTATAAACTGTGAATAAAAAAGGAATGCAATCATTTACAAATCTCATAAACTTATATTTTATTCACAATGGAATATAGATAACATGTCAAATGTTGTAAGTGAGACATTTTGAAATGTCATGTCAAATATTGGCTCATTTTTGATTTCATGAGAGCTACACATTCCAAAAATAGTGGAGCAATATCAGAAAGGAGTTTCTCAGAGAAAAATTGCAAAGAGTTTGAAGTTATCATCATCTACAGTGCATAATATCATCCAAAGATTCAGAGAATCTGGAACAATCTCTGTGCGTAAGGGTCAAGGCCGGAAAACCATACTGGATGCCCGTGATCTTCGGGCCCTTAGACGGCACTGCATCACATACAGGAATGCTGCTGTAATGGAAATCACAACATGGGCTCAGGAATACTTCCAGAAAACATTGTCGGTGAACACAATCCACCGTGCCATTCGCCGTTGCCGGTTAAAACTCTATAGGTCAAAAAAGAAGCCATATCGAAACATGATCCAGAAGCGCAGGAGTTTTCTCTGGGCCAAAGCTCATTTAAAATGGACTGTGGCAAAGTGGAAAACTGTTCTGTGGTCAGACGAATCAAAATTTGATGTTCTTTTTGGAAAACTGGGACGCCACGTCATCCGGACTAAAGAGGACAAGGACAACCCAAGTTGTTATCAGCGCTCCGTTCAGAAGCCTGCATCTCTGATGGTATGGGGTTGCATGAGTGCATGTGGCATGGGCAGCTTACACATCTGGAAAGGCACCATCAATGCTGAAAAGTATATCCAAGTTCTAGAACAACATATGCTCCCATCCAGACGTCGTCTCTTTCAGGGAAGACCTTGCATTTTCCAACATGACAATGCCAGACCACATACTGCATCAATTACAACATCATGGCTGCGTAGAAGAAGGATCCGGGTACTGAAATGACCAGCCTGCAGTCCAGATCTTTCACCCATAGAAAACATTTGGTGCATCATAAAGAGGAAGATGTGCCAGAAGGCCTAAGACAGTTTACAACAGTTGCAACTAGAAGCCTGTATTAGACAGGAATGGGACAACATTCCTATTCCTAAACTTGAGCAACTTGTCTCCTCAGTCCCCAGATGTTTGAAGACTGTTATAAAAAGAACAGGGGATGCCACACTGTGGTCACACATGGCCTTGTCCCAACTTTTTTGAGATGTGTTGATGCCATGAAATTTAAAATCAACTTATTTTTCCCTTAAAATTATACATTTTCTCAGTTTAAACATTTGATAGGTCGTCTATGTTGTATTCTGAATAAAATATTGAAATTTGAAACTTCCACATCATTGCATTCGGGTTTGTGTATATATGTATATATATAATATATGTGTGTGTGTGTGTGTGTGTGTGTGTGTGTTATAGAATATTCATGTAACAAGTTGCACCTGTGTCGACCCGCACCAGATGAGAGCATCAGCATCAGGCATCAGCTCTGTTTGCGACCCAACGCTAATTTGCGCTGCTCTTGTTAGATTGCATTGGTCATTATGTAAATGATTTGACTGCGTCTGTGCAGTGCATTTGTGGAATGGCGTGCTCATGCTAATTTACCCCGTTTAGTAAATCTGGCACTAAATCTTTTTGATATTTTTGGTGTGACATTAATTCAGAAATGAACAAACGTGTTCATCATACAAGATTTGTATTCAAGTTATAATACATATGAATTGAATTTCTTAAGTATATTTGAATAAATTAATAGGAAGGAAAAAAAAAATGAGGGCCATGTTCCATTTTGTGGCTTGTGACAACAAGGGTTACATCCAGGCCACATGAACATTATGGCCTGTCAGTCACCGTTGTTAACAACTGACCTCAAACCCAATAAGTCCAATGACCTCATCCTGTTGCACTGTAAAAATTGCACGTCAATGGCTGGAAACAGTTTCATAGGGAGGTCACAGTGCGCTTCGAGGCATCTCAGATCCACAACACTAACAGAAAATGAAGCATTTACAATCCTTGCGGCTGCCAAGTACAGTGATTTACGTCCAAATGCCTGTGGAAAAACTTTTACAGGACATAACCATAACATCTACTACATGTTGTACATTTATGGGCCAGCGTGGTGTTATATACACTTTTATGGACAAGTAATGCTGGTGATTAATATCTGTTTGTCAGCTGAGGGAATGCATTGCGTAATATTGACTGGAAAGAACTTTGGGGCATAATCTATTTGATCTATTTTCTGTCATCAGGTTCTTTGTTTATTTAATTATGACTCAGAATTATGATTCTGCTCAGGGCATTGGGTTGTTGTTGTGGTTCTGACGGGTCAGTCTAGAAGACATATATGGTGGGATGTAGTTTTTACTACACTGTGTCATTAAATAAAGTAAACTTGTCTGGTTTTATTTTCACCAAGAAATCGGCTCTGCCAAATACACCCACTCTCAGTTGTTCTGTTTTCAGTGTCCTCAATGCTTTGACTTATTCTGTCTCTTTTAGAGTTTGGAGATTTGATTTTATTTGTCTTACTGTGTCTTTCCTCATAATGCCTTTGCCGTGTGCATCCACACGTACAGAAACAAGAGAAATGGCCTTTATTTTAACCTCTCTCCACCTCCTCCACAGGTTAAATTTCCTCCTGGTCTTGCACATTCCTTTAAGATTCTTTACCATGACCTCAACACAAACGGCTTTAAATGGGCCAGTTTCGAAATCACCAAGAAAGTGTCAGTCACTGATCATTTATTCATCCTGGAAAGCTGATAAATGATTGAGGAACCTTCACCAGGTGTCCCCATTAAATACTTAATTGCCTTCGCAATTAGATAAGGGATAAACCTGTGACACTGCGTCACTCTGTGCCCCTGTGTCTCATACGGGCCTGAAGGGAGAGGCAGGGTCAAGTAGATAGAGCCGTATCAGTCCCACCACGTTCAAACAAGACAGATCAAAACACACTACTAGTTTTGACTGATTAGTAGGGGTGTGACGAAACGGTTAACTCACAAGACAAAACACGAGACTGAGTTCACGAGGACGAGACAAGATGTTTACACAGTATTTTTAAGAAAATACCTCATTTTTAATGAAATACCAGTATTTTTAAGAAACTACCTGTCTGCAGGAGCATTTGAAATGTTTTAACTAATCATCTTGTAAGGAACGTCATTCCAGTTCTGCTTTCTGAGTATGAATTATCATATGCAGCAAAAGACAACAATACTCAAGTACTGTGAAACGTTTTGCCACAAACTCAATGACTGGCTTCTTTCCTTTCATTTGAGAACTTTTGACTTCCTAACTCAACTCCTTTCCACAGATTGATCATAGAAATAAAAACAGTATAAATAACAATGAATTACAGTTTTCTCTTAGTCTTAAGTGCAAACAATAAGATTAACCAAAATACTCTCTCAATATTCAAAGTGCAAAGAGAGACCAAACTGTTCAAGCATGATACAGAGCTGAGAGATGGTTACAACTACACAGCCCAGCCTAAGATAGCTTTCATAATGAGAGATATTTGCATGCATCAGGGAGCCACTTTCAAAAGGCAGGGTATTGAAATCGCATTTGAATGCGCGTTCGCGTTTTACTTTCACTTTCAATTTCGCAATTGTGCGCATTCTGTGAATAGGGCACGGTGATGCTGAGTGCACATTATAAGACATTTCTCAGACGCATAGGCTCTGATGTGGAACGAATCCCTCTGCCATGGTCTTGTCAGTCATCTTGCCACTTATTCTCATCACGTGATCAGCGAACTCTGATTCCTGCTGCACTTGTGTTGGATGAACTGGGTGGATTGAAGTGACCATTATCCAAATTAATTAAATGGTTTCTATAAAAATCAAAAAGACAGTGGAGGCGTAATGTAAACAGAGCAGTGGCATGTTCTATCCTAATTTCACCCTCACACTCCGTCATGGCAATATTGTGAGACAGCTTTTCACCTCGACGAGAAATCTCGTCACATTTTAATCTTGAGAGATCTTGTGGAACGAGATCTGGTTGCAACCCTATTGATTAGCAGTGCTTTGTCATAATTAATGTTTAATGAAATATTTCGCCTTAAAAGGTGAGGTCTGCAATGTACGCGCCTCTAGCAGCACCAAGCTGAATTGTAAAAATAATCTAAACACTTTTCCCCAACCCTCCCCGCACGTCTTCCATTGTCACGGCCAAACTCATGCCATTGGTTAGACCAGAAGTTTACTTGTTGGGCCGCTCAAGCAAACAGAGACACGGGTTGTGTTTGAAACTGAAGGCAGCTGTTCGGCTGCCTCACTGCCCAGACAGTCAATTACTTAACTGGCAGCGTTTGAAGGCTCCATTTAAGGGAACTGATTTCAAACTGCGAATCGCAAGCCACCATAATGTCACCCCTAAAGATCTAAAACAAATTCAAGTGAATTTTGGAACTATCCAAGTGAATATTTAATGACTTATTCCCCTCTAGAAATTTAAATGTAGCTTAATGACTTCCTCTGTGTACTGCATGAGAAAGCTATACAGTTTACTCAAAACATAAAAGTATGATAAGAGAATATATAATTTATATATTTAGTAGCTTTTACAAATCAAGTAACATTTATACATTAAAAATTGTATGCTAAAAAATATACATCTATAAAGTTGTCCTTGCAGGCTGCACACAATAAGTGCGTAACCAGTGTAGTCCAATTCGCAAACAAATGTCTTCTCTAAAAAGAACTTCAGGGGACCTGTTACCCCAACTTAAATAAATGCATGGTTGCAAGTTAAAAATTCTAATTTATAGTTTTAATTAAACCTTTTAAGTTGCAAAAATTATTTTGTAGAGTTCTCTTGACTCAACAATGTTGGTCGTTACATCAACTTAATATCATCTGGCATTTAAACTCAAATTTCTGCATTAATTAAAAAATTAGGTTGTAGTAACTTAATAAAATTGTCTTGATAACTGGAAAATGGGCAGTGGATTTCTTGTTCCTATATGCTTTGCATAGGACTGGATAAGGAGAATACATGTTGAAATTGAGTGTTAATTTATTTGTTTTTAGTGAAGGGAAAGACCTGTTAGTGTGTAATGCTGTTATGTTTGACATTTAAAAGAGTTTCTGTAATGTTTTTGTGGTTACCATTGTGCTGAAGAGTAGATACACTACATTGACTCTATGTGCTTATGCCAGTGACAATAATATCTTGATTAATAATGAATAATATATGAGAATAATATATAAGATTAATTGGTTCCAGGGCTACAACTCTGGTAGTTGGAATGCATTTTTTTTGAGTAATCAACTTAAAAATTTGTGTTCATGCTACAAATTAAGTTCCTCTAGTTCAATATAGCTTGTTGGTTGAACGTAAATTCACTCAAAGTTGTAATAACTCAAAACAATTGATGCAAACTGGTAGTTCATTTTTTTTTTTTTTTTGAGCTGACACATTATTTTTTAGAGTGTATGAACTGGTTCTTTTTAGTGAATTTTAAACATAAGCTGCTTTTCCACCATCGGGCCAAGCCGTTCTCATTGCTTAACCATTCCGTGCTGATCCGGCCCAGCCGGTACGGATGTGGTTTCTTTTTCCACTGTGGGGCTGATAATGGAGCTCTTTGGAATGTAATACAAATGTATCAAATAAATGACCAATCGACGTCACTACACGCATTCTAGAAACATGGTTCAGTAGACAACTGTGCTGAGAATTCCATGCCGAGAACGGTTTGTAATCATGCCGAACCAAGCTCCAGTGCAACCAATGTAGGCTGGTTCACCAACAAACGCATCTGTTATATAATTAACAATTGAACTGCATAGTTTGGGTCATGTTTTTTTGTTTTTTTTTTAATTAATATTTTTGTAATTTACCAAGTTGGTAGGTTCTCTGTATAATTTACATTATTATAATTTACATCTGTATAATTTATTTATAGCACAATTTTGATTTGATTCTGATTCACTCTAAAAGAATCAGAATCAAATCAAGTTTCGGAGAGCTTGTGAATAAAATCTAATGGGGAAATGTAAATTGATACCCAGCGCTGTAAATGAGTAACCCTTAAACTATGGAAAACGACACTACTATTCAAAAGTTTGAGGTCAGTTTTTTTTTTTTTTAAGAAATTTATCAAGCAAGGATGCATAAATTGATTAAAAGTGACATTAAAGACATTTGTAATATTTACAAAAGATTTCTATTTCAGATAAATGCTGTTTTATCAAAGAATCCGAGAAACAAATTGTGTATCATACTCTCTAAAAAAATTTGGGCTAAAACAACCCAAGTTGGGTTGAAAATGGACATGTACGATGTATTGATGATTGTTTTGACCCAGCAGTTGGGTTAAATGTTTCCCAACGTGCTTAGCAGTTTTATTTAACTCAACCATTGCTTAAAAATGACTATATGGCTGGCTTAAAATGAACCCAAAATAGGTTCAGATACATACTTATTAGAGGCAGCAGTAATAATAAAAGGTGAACATTTATTAATAAGCAATTTAAGAAATGTTTATTGATTAATTATTATTCATTAAACTTAATAATAATTTTCATTTATTAAACATATTAATACATGTTAATTTCCAACATATTTTGGGTTCATTTTAGGGAAGCAATACAGTATTTTTTAAACAATAGTTGGGTTAAATAAAACTACCCAGCAGGTTGGGTCAAACATTTAACCCAAGTGCTGGGTCAAAACAGCCTGACTGCTGGGTTTGTCCATTTTCAACCCAACTTGGCTTGTTTTTAACCCAGTGTTTCCAAAAAAATATTAAGCAACACTACTTCAACATTGATAACAACAACAACAAAAACAATAAATGTTTATTGAGCAGCAAATCAGCATATTAGAATGATTTCTGTAGAATCATGTGACACTGAAGACTGGAGTAATGAATTGTGCTGTATATGTAAGGTATGAGTATTCACTCTTACATCTACACTGTTTAGCCTGAACGAAACAAAGTGAAGGATCTCGTATTAAGAACTATTAAATGTGATTAGATAGCGCTTTGTTTGTCAACTAACAATGCTGACTAGATGTTACTTAGTAGGAATGTCTGCCAGTGATGTGATCATGGCATCGGGTTTTAAACACGATCAATAATGCAACCGTCAGTTTCAGGTCACGTATCTCTCTGTGTCTCTCTCTCTCCACCTCTCTATGACTTTCCTCTCTCACACTCTCTCTCCTGCTCCATGACTTTATGGCAGGGATGGACAACTCCGGTCCTGGAGGGCCAGTGTCCACCAGAGTTTAGCTCCAACCCTAATCAAACACACCTGAACCAGCTAATCAAGGTCTTTAGGATTAGTAGAAAGTTATAGGCAAGTGAGTTTTTAATCAGGGATGGAGATAAACTCTGCAGGACACTGGCCCTCCAGGACCGGAGTTGTCCATCCCTGCTTTATGGGAATAGTCCCTTCCCTTATTTATATAACCTCTTCCACATAAACACCAAAGCAGATGCACATACATTATGTAATTCAACAAGGATTGAATGCATATTGAGGCTAGAGTTTCCCTGTTAAAGATCTCTGTGTTCACAGTATTTCACAATCACATGCTTTGTAGCTCATTACTATTGCAAAGTTATTAAAGCTTTCTGCCGCTGTTTTGACATTCAAACCTCAGTCAGACCAATGATGTGTGTGGTGTGCGTTTTAATTATTAACTAAACCGTCTGACCGTCTCATGGTAATTGAGATGTTCACACACCCATGACAGGTTCACCTCAGGCAAAGACAGATCCTTCAGAGACCTGGCGTCAGCATTCAACGGTTTATAAGTGAAACAGACTTTGGTTTGAACAAACTGAGAGAAACAAATTCTAGAACCCCCCCAACCCCTTTTGAACATCTCTAAAAAGCAATTAATCTTCATAGAGACTCATTAGAAGGTGTGTTAATGAGCAGATGGATACTGATGGAGGGATTGGCGGTAACAGGATGATGTTATGTGTTATGGCAAACACTGTAGTGAGTAAACTTGAGCTCATAAAAGAGTGCAGTTGTAACTGTTCACCAACAGGGGGCGATATAACTCCTAGTAGCCATGGCTTACTTGTTAGGTTGACTTGGTTGTGTGTACACTAGTGATTTGAGTTTTTACAATTGGTAATACATCTCATCAGACTGTTTGAAATGACTTTGTATATATTTGCATTTTTTAATGTGTCACTTTGGGAGGGTCCCTGCATAACGTACAACAGCAAAATACACATTATAACACTATTGTGATTTGATTCTCATTGATTTGTAAAGAGTTGTAGAGTTACAGATGCATTTTAAATGCAGTTTTTCACCCATCCCACCATTCAAAATTTTGGGGTCAGTAAGATATTTCTGACTCTTCTGCTCATCAAAGCTGCATTTATTTGATCAAAAAGTACAGTAAAACAATAACATTGTAAAATGTATTACTATTTTTAATGAACTATTTCCAAATGTAATGACAAAGCTGAATTTTCTCCAGTCTTCAGTGTCACATGATCCTTCAGAAATCATTCTAATATGCTGATCTGCTGCTCAAGAAACATTTCAATTCACATTTATTTGTATAGCGCTTTTCACGACACATATCGTTTCAAAGCAGCTTTACAGAGAATGCATGTCAACATTGCAATTTAAAACATTACATTTCTGAATATTATTTTGTAGGATTTCAAATGTTTTTATAAATGATTGTTTTAAAGGCACAATATGTGATTATTCACCACTAGAGGTCACTTATTCTGCCTTGATTTCGCAGAATCATGGGAGGTGTTGTCTGCACGTCTACAGCCGGTGTAAAAGAATCCGTTGGGACTCGGGTAGAAATCATATTCATGGATGAGCTAATATATTAAAGATTTATTAACATTACTACAGCATGAAGGCTGCTGGAGCGATTGCTAATGAGAGACAAGCAAGACACATGGCTTGAGAGCAGTGAAGCTTTTTTTATGCCATAAGTCCGCTTCTTCCGCTCAATCATATATGGGGTAAAGCAGCGCTGTTTATCATATTAGATACATTTGTGTGTTTTAAGTTGTTAAAGTTGAGACACTTGTTGCACACTGCAATAAGCTAGATCAATATTAGTCATGTTAAATCATGGTACTCGTCAACAAAATATATAACACTGTTCTAGTGGTTCTTGGCTATTTTAATCCAAAAATATGACATATTGTGCCTTTAATGCATCCTTGCTGAATAAAAGTATTAATTTCTGATAACACTTTGTTTTAGTGTCCTTGTTACACCTTACATTAAGTAATAACTATAAACGATGCATAATTACATGTGACTAACTCTAAACCAAACTCTAACCCTATAGTAAGTTAATTATTATCACTCAGTACTGAAATTTATATGGATGTAAAGTTATCTGCGTCGTCTACAGTTGATAAACGTCATGCATTAACTATCCCAACCTCACTGATTTTCAGTCAGATTTTTGAAACCATTAAAATATGAGATTAAAGAGACACTTTTTGACAAAACACAAGGGGTCAGTGGATTGGTTGCAGCACCTTTTAAATACCAAAATCCCATAATGCTCAAATTCACGCATCTTGTTTATGTAGGTAGACACTGTGTAGCACTTCCCGTCAAGCACATGACTCTCTGTCTCATCAGCCTTGTACTACACTTAACCTACTGTCCCATTAAATGTCTCAGCTTGTGTGTGTGAGACTGTTAGCTGTCAAGCCTGAGGGACAAGAGGAAGACAGAGGACAGATGAGAGCATTGCCTTTGAGAGCGCCTGCAGTATTTATGCTGCTGTGAGTCAGGCAGGGAGCGAGGGGAAATATGTATCGCCCACACACACACACACACACACACACACACACACACACACACACACAGAGCTACTTTATTCTGTCCCACTCTTCATTGCCGTGGCAACGTCACATTGAGCCCTTTCCATCCCCTTTGACAGCACAATCTGTTTCACCCACTCTCCTCTCATTTACTCTTTCTCTTTCTTTCCTCTCGTCTCTTTTCCTGTCTGTCAAACATGGACATGTCTTTGTTATTCTGTGTCTATACATATGCATCTGTAGATGTGTGTGTGTGTTTGATATAATAGTGTTATGTGTATGTGGTTGGTTCATTCAAACGCAGGTGTTTGTGGCAAACAGCTGGATCTCTTATCTTAAAGATATCTCCTCTACTAAACATGTAAATATATGAGCTGGAAATACTTATGTCCACTCTTTATGTGCATTATCTGTGTGTGTAAACATTTTGCCCTGCTCTCTGACTTCAGATTACACTTTTATAATGTAAATTCTGATTGGAAGAGCCATGTTTGAAGCCATTACTAACCCATTATATACACACCTGTGATCACTCTCTGTGTTACTATGTGCCAAACTGCTATGTTGCTTGGCAACTGTAAACAGCCTAGAGTTAGACTAATTAAATGTATTACGTTGTGGAATAATTACATTCATATATGGATGTATTGAATATTGCTGACTTGTATCAAATGGCTGTTGACTATAGATTTCTAGCATATTAATTACATTATACATCATTAGCATATTTATTTTTGCATTTAATATTTTATCTTAAAAATATTTCTTTGTTTTTATTTTTTAACTAGAAATGATATAATTTACAATACCTTTACTGTCAACTAATGCTCACTTAAGGTTAATCCTTAAAAACACTAATAATTTAATATTTACATTTTTTATGTAGTATTTGAATAACACTTTTATGTTGCATTTGAAATTACTGATTTTAATTTTTAGTATAATATACAGTGGCATGAAAAAGTATGTGAACCCCTTGCAGAATCTGTGAAAATGAGAATTATTTTAATAAAATAAGAGGGATTATAAAAAAAATGCATGCTATTTTTTGTTTAGTACTGTCCTGAGTAAGATATTTTACATAAAAGATGTTCAATGAAATCAATGGTTCACATACTTATGAATGGGGTTATTTTAATAAATTCAGCTATTGTTTTGTCTTGTGAACTAAATGCAAACATCTTTTATGTAAAATATCTTACTCAGGACAGTACTAAACAAAAAATAACATGCATTTTTTATTATCTCTCTTATTTTATTAAAATTATTCTCATTTTCACAGATTCTGCAAGGGGTTCACATACTTTTTCATGCCACTGTGTATATATATATATATATATATATATATATATATATATATATATATATATATATATATATATATATATATATATATATATTAGCACTGTCAAACGATTAAAATTAAGCAATTCATCGCATCTAAAATGAAAAAAAAAATTTGGGATGCAATTAATCACGATTAATCATTTGACATCACTAAATTAAATGCATGATAAATGGTTTTAGCATGAAAATCACAATGTGCACATCCGCAATAGTCACATCGCAGATGTGCAATGTCAAGTATAGGGATCATTAATCCGTCCCAGTGGACCAGATACCTCTGTTCAAAACACACAGAATTCTCGGATTAATTGCAAAGTTTGACCATCATACAATGAAAGTAGATGGAGTGAAAGTGTTAACCTTCTATTTTGGGTGAATGGGGATTTGTTGTGAGCGATATGGGTGGAAAATCAATGTTTCCAACCTGTGTGTTTTTTGTTATTTATTATTTGTAAAAAACAAAACAAACAAAAAAAGGCATAGTTGGATTTCTGTTGACGTGTGTACAACACATTTCATGCAACAACAGCAAATTGAAAGGCAAAGTCAGCAACTGTGCACTTAATAGTAGACACACACACACACACACGACAATTTTGCCTCCGGTGATACATCGCTCTCCTTCATGTGTAACGTGCACATATACTCTCAAAGACACACTCGTCATTTGAGGCTTTCATTTATATTTCTTAATAAGTACCTGAGTTATGAGCGGGAGTCTGCTTTAATAAGACCCTGTTCTCTCTGTTCAGACACAATCTCTCTATCATTATTACTGCCATGTTTCTGTCACGCTCTGTTCTTTCCTCTCCTGACTTCCTCTCATTTAGACTCCATACAGATGAAGGTCACTAGAATGCCACTGTAGTTTTGTACATCGTCAAAGACAGTTAGTGACTGAGTTCACTCGGCCTGCTCTTGCTCTTATTTCATCTGAAGGAGAATACTTTCCATGAAATATCTGCTGTGCAGGGTTCATTATTTGATAGTTGCAGATTCACAATATGAATAAGATTTCTTTTTTTTTGTTTTTTTTTTGAAAGAAGTCTTTTATGTGCAGATCAAAAATACAATACAAAAAAGTAATATTATGAAACATTATTACAATTTAAAATTAATGTTTTCTATATTGTAAAATGTAACTTATTCCTGTGATCAAATCTGAATTTTCAGCATCATTACTCCAGTCTTCAGTGTCACATGATCCTTCAGAAATCATTCTAATATGAGGATTTGATGCTCAAGAAACGTATTATTATCAATGCTGAAAACAGTTGTGCTGCTTCATATTTTGTGAAAATAGGACTTGGGATCATTTATTTTAAAAATAAAAACTCTTTACTGTCACTTTTGATCAATTGAATGTCCTTCCCGAATAAAAGTATAATAGTAAAAAACACGCAAAATGCAACATGAATAAAAGTAAAAAATTCTGTGTTACCTGTCCTTAGGTTTTCTAATGAGAATTTATTTTTTTGTAATGCTATAAAAAGCATTTATTTGCATTAACCACCACATTTTCTGAAGTTTTCCCATGGTTCTGGTGTTATTTAAAGCGAAAAACACCTGTTGTGAAAACTCTTTTGATCAATTAAAATCATTTCCCCCATTATATGGTTCTGGCGGTATTGCTGCAGGTCTTGTTTTAATCCCTCCCATCTGTCTCTCCTTTTCTCTGTATTCTCCAGTACAGTGTGTTCCGTTCGCAGTAATTACACCCGTGAGATTGCTCAGTGAGATCACACACCTCTCGTTACGCTGTCCCTCTCGCTCATTATCACTGAAGCATGTGTGTATGAGAGAAATGATGAGGCTGTGTTTATGTGGGATGCAGAGGACAGGCTCTCTGAATGCTGACATGATGAGTGATTCACTCCAGTATTCAGTGTGAAGAGGTCACGCTCTCGGAGCATCTGCCTGTTTGCTCTGTCCTCTTATGTCCGTTTAGTCTGTGGAGAAATGCAATTCTTTATGCATTCAGTTAGGGAGAGCACAAAACTTTCTTTCCTCTCTTTTTTTATAATTGCTCCAACTTCAAGGCCACAGGACATGATTATGCATTATTTTGCCTTTTTAGCTTGCAAACAAATCACTTTGCACCACAATCACAGCTTTCTATTTGAATATATTTGACAAAGTAATTTATTCCTGTGATGAAAGCTGAATTTTCAGCATCATTACTCCAGTCTTCAGTGTCACATGATCCTTCAGAAATCATTCTAATATGATGATGTGCTGCTCAAGAAACATGATTATTATTTATCAATCAATGTTGAAAACAGTTGTGCTGCTTAGTAGAAATTTATGAATTTTTCCTCCCAAAAAATAAATATTTTGTAACATTATATAAGTCTTTACTGTCATTTTTTGATCAATTGAATGCATCCTTGCAGAATTTATTAAGCATTTATTTCTTAAAATAAATTAATCTTTTTGACCCCAAACATTTGAACGGTACTGTACATCATATAACTGAAAGGCAAATATAACATTAATTTATATCAAGCCGTTGTCACGGAGCAATTTTGCGTGTATTTGACTTGTGTTGGTATTTTGCTGTTGTCAGATTTATTCATGGCAGCCTCCAGCAATCCCATCAGTCTGTTTTTAATCATGTGGAAGTACTGAATCTTGCCTAAGGAAACCGTGATCTTAAGTTCTAGCTCTAGTTTTGCCAAAACAGGCACAATACTTTCAGAGGAAACGTGCATTGAGTGTTTTATTTGAATATCAGAGATTCAGGCTTTGTTTAATAGTAATCGTTTCATGTTGGCTACCTCTGTTTCACCCTCTGATGCATAACTTAATCACAAAATATATTTTTTTAATGTTCTACCCAAAGCAAAATTTAATCATTCCTAAATATTTTTTTTCCCTCCCCAATATGGTGCATTTAGGGAGAGTTAGTGCAATCATGGTGTTTTGTCTGTGTGTGTGACCCTGTGTAACTTCTTTGATAAGGCCACGTACAATGAACTCTGATTCATCATGTGGCTTTCAATTATTATTATTATGGTGATTATCAGTAAAGTTTAAGGTAAAAAGCTGATTTGTTCAAGTAGTTCAAGTATAGGTAAATTAACGGATTTACACTTGCTCTGTACTTTCACCTACGTCACGCGTGACCTTTCAACATGATTACGTAATGCATGGTGCATCAGAGAGCAGTGCAAGACAAGCATTTGTGGTTAAAAAGTATATAAATTAAAAAATTTTTAGAAAATGACTGATCATTTCTCTAGATCAGACTCTTATTCCTCGTCTGGGATCATGTAGAGCTCTTTGAAGCTGCACTGAAACTGACATTTGGACCTTCAACCTGTTGAACCCCAGTGAAGTCCACTATATGGAGAAAAATCCTGGAATTTTTTCCTCAAAAACCTTCATTTCTTTTTTCACTGAAGAAAGACAGACATAAACATCTTGGATGGCACAAGGGTGAGTAAATTATCAGGAATTTTTTAATTCTAAAGTGAACTAATCCTTTAACTAAGTTGTAAAATAGGCACCAATATGTAAAATCTCGAGTTTGTGCTGAATCCCTGATTCTGGTGGAAATTTGTAGCAAAAATAAATAAAGCACTAAGATATTTTGAAGAATGTCAGTAACTAAATCAGTCCCCATTGACTTCCATAGTATGAAAAAATATGGAATATAAACTTCATCATGTACATTAATAATATCTGAATAAAAGTCTTTTATATATATATTCTATTTACTCTTTTCTTTTTTTTATCAATCTGGTTCACCTTGAATTGAAGATATGCTAGAGGTACGATTTCATCTGTCACTTCAATTTATGTCGTCATAACAAACATAATGGCATATAAAGAGGCTCTCATATAGGTTTATAAGATAAGGTCACCATAGTCATGGGGGTTATAATGTAACATCACAGCCTCGGTGAAGGGAAATGACTCTTAAAGGTGAGTCCAGTGAAGTGGACAGCAGTGTCTGAGGGTTCACTGTATGTCGCTAGTGAAAGTCAGATGTCCTCTATCAGAGAGAAGGATTGTGTTTGCAGAATCAATAACATTATAGAGTGAGTGGGTGAGAAACAGAGATAAAGAGAGAAATGGTCTCGGGGGAGAGATGATAAAGTTACACAAGGTCAAACAACAGGTAATTTAAGAAGCTCCCTAGGCGATGTGTTATCTGTCTTTACAGGTCTTTCTGTTTGTGTGTGATCAAATTTTATACATTTTTCAATGCAGTTTGTGTGTGTGTGTGTGTGTGTGTGTGTGTGTTGCCAAGGAACCGATTCTGTTGCTCAGTGTTGATTGAAAGGGTTTGAGAAATAAGTAATATAGATTTGGTTAAGATAAATAAACTCTCAGAAAAAATGGTACAAAAGTTGTCACTGGGGCAGTACCTTTCAAAGGATACTTTAGGTGCTAATATGTACCTTTAAGATATTAATATGCACCCTTTAGGGGTAAAAAAAGAAAAAAGTTACAGACATGTACCTTTTGAAAGAGTGCCGCCCAGTGACATTTTTACTTTTTTTTTTATTTTTTTTTTTTGGCATTGTATAATGAGGATGATAAGATTTTTTTTTTTTTTTTTCTGCTCTGACAATATTTTCTCTGGCTCCACCACAAAAAAAACTATACATTTGAAATTTTGTGTGTGTGTATATATATATATATATATATATATATATATATATATATATATATATATATATATATATATATATATATATATATATATATATATATATATATAAAATATATAATTTATTGTTATTATTATTATTATTATTATTAATAATAATAATTAATTTATTGATTTTTTTCAACTGGCCCCACAACAAAAATTCTACTTTTTATTTTTGGTATTAATATGTATACATTTAATATAAAATTCTTTAGATATTAGATTTGTCTTTTAATATTTTTTCTTTATTTTTTCTTTCCTTTTCTTTCCTTTCCTTTCCTTTCCTTTCCTTTCCTGTCCTGTCCTGTCCTGTCCTTTCCTTTCCTTTCCTTTCCTTTCCTTTCCTTTCCTTTCCTTTCCTTTCCTTTCCTTTCCTTTCCTTTCCTTTCCTTCCTTCCCTGTCCTGTCCTGTCCTGTCCTGTCCTGTCCTTTCCTTTCCTTTCCTTTCCTTTCCTTTCCTTTCCTTTCCTTTCCTTTCCTTTCCTTTCCTTTCCTTTCCTTTCCTGTCCTGTCCTGTCCTGTCCTGTCCTGTCCTTTCCTTTCCTTTCCTTTCCTTTCCTTTCCTTTCCTTTCCTTTCCTTTCCTTTCCTTTCCTTTCCTTTCCTTTCCTTTCCTTTCCTTTCTGTTCTTTTCTTTTCTTCTTTTATTTTCACTGGCCCCACCACAAAAAATATACTTTTTTATTTTTGTTATTATAAGAATATTTTCTGGCCCCACCACAAAAATGATACATTTTTTAGTATTAATTTAATTTAATTTAATTTAATTTAATTTAATTTAATTTAATTTAATTTAATTTAATTTAATTTAATTTAATTTAATTTAATTTAATTTAATTTAATTTAATTTAATTTAATTTTTTTCAGAAATATTCTTACTTATTTTTAGTAGGTAGTCTTGTGTGTCATATGAGGACATCAAGGCATTTTACATTCATGTAAGGCCATAGCTTTGTTTCAGTGCTTAATGAGGTGCCAGGAGTTTAAACATCTGAAGCTCTGTGAGTCTGAGTGAAATGCTAATCTGTATAGAGCTGAAGAAGAATATTTGCCTTTGCTGTAAGATTGCATAGAAATGTATCTTTTTTCATGGAGTGTAATGTTCATGCATGTCCTTAGGCACAGTGTTTGTGTGTGCATAAACGGGTTAGGTGTTCACAGAGTGCTGTCGAGTGAGCGTCTATCTGTCCTCCCACACTGCGGAGAGCTGAGAGAGATTCTGCCTGGCCTTCGGGCTTTTTCACCTCATTTTCATCACAACAGGGTCAAAACGTGCTCTTTCTCATGCATAGTACACACAAAAGGCAAACAAGACTAAGGCATTGATGTTTATGTTTGTTTACATTGTTGTAAAGTTTTTGTGGTTGAATCTAATGTGGCAAAACTGTAGCAAATACAATCCATTCCTCTAGTGGGCAATATAGAGCGTGTTTATGGACAGCATATTTGCTGTACGCATTATAAGATCATCATGATCAATATTAGCCACAATCAATTGCTGTTTATGCAGTCAGGGTACACAGTGATCTCTGTTGATTTGCGAATGCAGAAAAGTCAATAGTGGCTCAGCCTTTGGGGTTACACCAAGAGCTTTTAATTATTCAAGCTTTAAAATATACTCAGTAATCTCATTAGTTTAGTCAAGCAGTGAGGTATGGGTGTCTGGAAATAAATAGGCTTTTCAGACGCCAGGGACACTGACTGACGGCATCCAGGGTTATGTAATGGTGTCCTTCTAAGACACATACATATAGACAAATTATCATCGTATTGTATCGGTGAAGTAGCAGTGTTTGCTATAATATAACTTTTCATCTAATGCATCAAACCTGATGTATTAAAGATATTAGATTGTATGTTCACTTTAAATGCACTAGAAAGAGGGCAGGTTTTCCTTGGCCTTGATGGCATTTCAGACTGTGAATGTGTCTGTTCAAGGTCTTGGCCTGACTGCATGGCTGTTACAACCTTGAGAAAGAAATTGACTGGGTTTTCTCATCCATTCTCAAAAATGAGATCAAGGTGACCAGAACCAAGGATGTTAGCAGGTAGTGACAGAGCGGAAACATTTGTGTGTTTTAAGCATCCACAGTCAAATACACTGCCCTAAAAAATATTTGGACACTTGAACCACATTTAAAAGTGTATCAATGTTGTTTTAAATGTTATTTCTTTATTATTTTTAATGGATTAGTTCACTTCAGAATTCAGATTTACTCACCCCCATGTCATCCAAGATGTTCATGTCTTTCTTTTTTTAGTCAAAAAGAAATTAAGGTTTTTGAGGAAAATCATATTTATCTAATGCAATTTTTTTTTTTTTTTTGTATGGTTTCAAAATACATCTTAGAGCCAGTGTATATTTGCCAAACTATAAACATTACAGGCCCAAAAAAGCCCCATGGCAAATAATTGGCCTTTTCCTGTGGGAAAATTTCATTAAACTTGCCTCCTTTAAATTTCTTCTACATCTTTCCCATGATTTAATTTTGTGAACATGCATATAATTCTCCAGTGAAAAAGTGTTTTTCTTTTTGTTGCATTACCAGGAAGGTCAATCTAGTCCATGTGGGGTCAGGGAGAGGATAGAGGGATCTCGTCATGCAGTAACTCTGTTGTCTCGCATAATAATTATCATCAGTCATACAGGTACTGATGCAAATCAAACGCTATTGTAGAACGTCTTTCAGTGGTCGAGAGAGAATCAACACCCCCACAACACTCAAAAGGAGTGGACCTATCTGGATTGTATAGCTGGTATGTTTAACTGCATTGTTGAAAACAGCGGTCTGCAGTATGAGTGGTTAATGTGCCTCATCTGTAATTCAAGCATGTCCTGTTATGCAGAAACACTGGAGCCACCCATATACTCATATGTGAGTGCCAAAATGTTTTAAAAAACATTTGTATGTATTGAATTATTTGGGAAAAACTAAAAACTGGGACACTGTTGAGGTCATTGGCCTGTGCAGTAATTGTTCTGTGATTCGTGTGGGCAGCAAAAAATCAGATTTGAGAAATTAGATGCGCTGCAATGCCGTTCGTTCACATGCTAAAAGTTTTTATCATTTAAGACACTTGGTCCTGAGGAATAACAGGAGGGTGAGAAATCGAGAGACAATTTGAAGCTTAGCTGACTATTATAGAGCAATAAACCGTCTGCTACTGAGGAAAAAAAGAGCCTCTTGTGGAAACATTTTAATGGAAACATATTCCAATTTCTGTGGTTTCCATAGACACGGCCGGGTACCTCGTTTCAAGGCATAATCTCATAGAGCTTCCTGGTTTAATGAGCAACTTTGGGCAAATGGTAAGAGTCATAAAAGTTTTCACTGCTCCATCGATCAATATTGATTCGAGACCCCCAAGTGCAAAGATTTAATGGTGAGTCTGTGAAACCGACACTGCGCTCTGTGTGTGTGTGTGTGTGTGTGTGTGTGTGTGTGTGATCTCATATTGATCAGTAAACTCACCGTTTCTGGTGATAAGAGGTGGATGAGGATTGAATGTTGGCAGGTGGTACTTTAACTTCTGTAAAACCTTTTCTGCCTTCACTCTAATTTCCTTCCATACTGTCAGGATGCTAACAAACTGTAACATTCAGCTTCACAGGGACACATTTTCCCCAAATAACTAAAGTTAATGCTAAGAATACTGTACAGGCACTGGGGAGTCATATATTAGAGCAATTCCAGATCAGGAGCTTCAATTAGCACTCCAGCACTAGAGCAGAGGTCAATTGATTTGTAATGGATTTAAATGAGGTCAGAATAGTGTCATTTGACTCAGAATAGCTAATATACTAGAATTAATAACAGAGACTTTCGTCTCCTTTCCTGTCTCATATGTAGGATTATTTGTTGGCTGTTTGTTTGAGATAATAATAATATATATATATATACAAGTGCTTGGGTCTTCAGATTTGTGGTGTGCTAAATATATACAGAAGTCATAAATCTACTGTTTTAAGGTCAGGTTAGACTCATTGAAAGAAGAGAAACATTGTTTTTAGGTTTAGGAAAATTCCACAATTCCCTTGCATTATAGGATTTTGCATTGTTTATTTTTATTATTATAACTATTTATAGTTATTATTTGATTAAGAGCTTCGTAACTGTTAAAAAAGTATGCATGTGTGTAGTATGAATACAACCCAAATAAACTAAATGTACCATGTTGGCATTGTCAAGATCACCACCACTTTCTCGCCATTTACGTATAATTCTCAGTGGAAGTAGTACATCATCCAGGTAACCGCAATTCCGCAAACTATTCTAGTAATTTGCAAAAGGTAATTTTACTATTATACTAGATGCTTGATCGTTAAAAATCACAATCTCGATTCAAACACCCACGCGATCTTATTCCGAAATGACAACGATTCTCCTGTGACTATTAAACCTTTGATAAAATCACACCAGAACATTCACATCTCTGTGAGCCAGAGAGAGCAGTTGTCATGACTCATGAATAGCTATGAAACAGCTTCACAAACAGTCTTTTCAACCACACGGTATCATCTGCGTTGCAAATATTCAAGTTTATAGTTCGGATATAAACACTGATGTCTTTGAAAGGAACTTGGCCCTTTAAAATAATGATTGTATTGATTGCATCATAATGCCAGTAGGTGGCGACAAGTGACTGTTAAAAAATATATTTGTCATTGAATCATTCACTCAAGTGATTCATTCAAAAATGCTGATTCATCCAGGGCTGCTTTCAGCTCCACTTTTAGACATGCACTCGCAAACTTCCCTACACACGTCCCCTTGGGGCAATCCCCGTTTCCTTTTTTTTAGTGCGTTCCAACTTCGTGAAGTAGACGAGGGAAGTTTTTTGACAGAGGGAGTGAGTCTACTCCGATGTACACTTCAAGCAGCCCTATATCCAACAGTTCGACTTGATTGTGATGCCACAGCAGATCACGCTTAACTGAAGTGTATGCTATATTAATTATTTTGAGAAATAATCGCATAATAGTGTATAATATGTTAATTATGTTGAGATTTAATATTATACTTGTAGCTAACTTATGTTCAAAGTCTATACTATTGATTTTTTTTTTCTCCAACAGCTCATATACCAATAGGATTTTATATATTTTCTCTATCAACTTATATGCATATAAAATGGTGCAAAAAACAAATTCACAAGCAAAAAAGGGGGTTAAATAATAAATCAGCTCCATAGTAAATTCCAAGTGATCAAGGGCTTAGGACGTTTCATTTAAACTTCATGCATGAATTCCACCAGTAGTGGGCACTCATGCAACATAAACAATGACAGAAAGATGGACAGAAATTAGCGAGTGAAGAGCATAAAAATTTGGAGTGGAACGCAGACCAGTAATGATACAAGCGAAGTATTTATGAGTGAGTCATTGAATCATTTATTCAATAATTCTTTAAAATTAATGAATCATTTTTAAATAGACTGCAGCAATGAACTTTTTTAAGAACTTATAGTAAATTACTTATAGTTGTTGTGTTTAGTTGTCTGTGCAGAATTGTGAGAAAATCCTGATGTTTGAAACAAAACAAAAAAAAATCATGTTTCTCAATTTATACAGAATCGTGCAGCTCTATACAGAGGACGACAAATTCAATATACTACTCATTTTACATACATCGCATTTTATACATAGTAGGTATTTTGATGATATTTTTTCAGTCAGGTTTTTTTTTTTTTACCTCACATCTGCCATTGGTTGAACAAACAGATAGCCCGTATACAACTGACTGTTAAAGGTGCCCTAGAATTAAACATTTAATTTATCTCGGCATAGTTGAACAACAAGAGTTCAGTACATGGAAATGACATACAGTGAGTCTCAAACACCATTGTTTCCTCCTTCTTATGTAAATCTAATTTGTTTAAAAGACCTCCAAAGAACAGGCGAATCTCAACATAACACCGACTGTTACGTAACAGTCGGGATCATTAATATGTACGCCCACAATATTTGCATATGCCAGCCCATGTTCAAGGCATTAGACAAGTGTAGCCAGTATTAACGTCTGGATCTGTGCACAGCTGAATCATCAGACTAGGTAAGCAAGCAAGAAAAACAGCGAAAAATGGCAGATGGAGCGATAATAACTGACATGATCCATGATTACATGATATTTTTAGTGATATTTGTAAATTGTCTTTCTAAACGTTTCGTTAGCATGTTGCTAATGTACTGTTAAATGTGGTTAAAATTACCATCGTTTCTTACTGTATTCACGGAGACAAGAGCCATCGCTATTTTCATTTTTAAACACTTGCAGTCTGTATAATTCATAAACACAACTTCATTCTTTATAAATCTCTCCAACAGTGTGTAATGTTAGCTTTAGCCACGGAGCACAGCCTCAAACTCATTCAGAATCAAATGTAAACATCCAAATAAATACCATACTTACGCGATTAGACATGCTGCATGACGAACACTTTGGAAAGATCCATTTTGAGGGTTATATTAGCTGTGTGAACTTTAAGATTTTTAAGGCAAGCGCGAGCTCGGGGGGTGGGGAGCACGAGAATTTAAAGGGGCTGCAGCCTGAATCGGCGCATATTTAATGATGCCCCAAAATAGGCAGTTAAAAAAATGAATTAAAAAAAAATCTATGGGGTATTTTGAGCTGAAACTTCACAGACACATTCAGGGGACACCTTAGACTTATATTGCATCTTGTGAAAACAAGATGTAACTCTTTTGAGTCAGTATTGCAGGTCGGGATATTCAAACAGACCAATGTTTTGATAGCGTCTAAAAGAAAGATAAACATCTTTCTTGTAGCTGTTTTACCTAAAATTACATACTTCTTCAAAGAGCTTGAATATGTTTTTAACCCCTCTGATGTCCTTCAAAAGATCTTTTAACAGCTTTCAATTTAGCATTTGTTGGTTTTGTGTTTAGGACTGAAAGTGTGTTGAGCGCATGTGTGCACAGGTGCACGAAACGTGCCACAGACGTTACGCTCCACAGCAGTGGAGCAAGAGCGCGATACGCTGGAAAAGAAAGAGAGCGAGGGAGATAAAGGGAGAGAGAGATCGCTTTAAACAGACGTGGACGGCTGCCTGCTGCTCATTCCCCTCAGAGCTGTAGTGCAGATGAAGCATCACTGCTGAGCTCACCAAAAACAGATCTAAAGAGAGAGAAAAGCAGGACAGAGGCTCATTAGTGAGAAATCATTATCAGAGTGAATGCGTGTGTGTTTGAGAGAGTGTAAGCAAAGAGGAAGACCTCAGAAGAGAGAAAAGAAGTGGATTTATGCTGTCCAGTCTTGACATCCCTCCTTTCCTCCTCCTCCTCCTCCTCCTCCTCTCCTCCCCCCCTTCAGCAGGCGGGATTTTTGTGGCTGACCATGCAAGGATCCTCTCAGTGCTGCGGGAATCTCCTCTCCTCCTCCGGACAGTTCTGCAGCTCTCGCTCAGTGGCTCGTTGACCCCAGCGTGACTTTGATGGTTGTCTTTTTCACGAGGGAGAAGGAGCAGCTCAACTTTTGAACTGTGTGGACGTCTCCTTTTTCCTTGTGCTCAATAATTGATGCCGTTTCTCTGCTGCTGCTTGGACTGGATCAGGAAGGAAAGTCAGGACTGTGACCCCCACATGATCCCTCATTGTGTCCTCTCTGTGTTGTAGACTGCATCTTCTTCGTCCTCCTCCTCATCCAGCATGCAGGTCTCTATCGCTTGCACAGACCACAATCTGAAGGGTCGGAATGGGGACCACGGAAAAACGAACACCACCAGCCCCAACGTGGTCAACGCGGCAAGGGCGAAGTTCCGCACGGTCGCCATCATCGCCCGGAGCTTTGGCTCTTTTACCCCACGTCACCACATCTCCCTCAAAGAGTCCACCGGCAAGCTCACCGGCATGAAGTACCGGTACGTCTCTTTCTCCCTACCTAACCACTTTCCTTCATTTCCTTTTCTATGGATCCCTTCACCTGTGGCTATCTTGCTGGAATGGTTTGAAGAAGAGTCTCAAGAGTCTTTGATGTGATGTTTGGGTTGAATTGTGGTGGTCCAGGTCATATTTGTCACCGTCCAGCACATACAGGATATTACTGCTCTTCAGAGATCAGCATGAGTGTGGGTTTGACCCTCTCTTGATCTCCTAGCTCTGTTATGTCTTTGTTAGCTGAGCTCACTCAGTTCCTCAGGACAAACAAGCCATAATTGTTTGCTATTCCATATTTACACCCTAGGAAGCACAGTTCTCAGATTCACGCTTCATTACGTGCACTGAATATCCAGAGCATTGATTCTTTGGAGTGTTTCCTCTCTCCCTGTTCTGGTAGAGCATGATTGCTGGTGTTTTTTCTTTGAAGAAAATCTTGATATCCTTGATCATTTTGGTAGGTCTTGTTGCTTGATTTGATGCAATATTTTCAGGGTATTTTCTGGTGGGATGGAATGTGCTCATGTTTAAGTGTGCACAGGTGCCTGTTGTGAGCCTAGTTGCAGCATGAACGTTTCTGAATGCAAATTTTATGTGGACCACTTTTACCTGATGTCCTGAATCAGAACATCACATATATTACCTTAAAGGGGTGGTCACACTGGGTTTTAGATATAGACTAAAGACACACTGTAGCTTAGATGTTGGGTTTTTTTGTATTGCATCAAGAGGTCAGTTTGTTCTGTTTAGATATGTTGGCTTTATGCTACCTTCTTCTGCCTTTAGGATTACAGCAGCTTGTAACTGGGGTGGGATCCTTAAAGTGACATCTTTTACCTTATTTACCTCTAAAAGGCTGATAGTAGTACCTGAATGGTAAAACACTCTTAATAAAATGTTGGGTTAAAAACAGCCCAAGTTGGGTTGAAAATGAACAAACCCAGCAGTTGGGTTAAATGTTTGCCTGACATGCTGGACAGTTTTATTTAACCCAACTATTGCTTAAAAATTACTATATATCTGGCTTAAAATGAACCCAAAAATATGTTGGAAATTAAAAATCAGACACATAATTACCAGAGGCAACAATCAAAAGGTGAACAATTTAACATGTTTATTGTTTAATTATTATTCATTAAACTTATTAATAAATGTTAATTTATTAAACATAATAATAATTGTTAATTTCCAACATATTTTGAGTTCATTTTAAGCAAGAAACACAGTAATTTTTTAAACAATAGTTGAGTTAAATAAAACCACCCAGCAGGTTGGTTAAACATTTAACCCAACCGCTGGGTTAAAACTATTCAATTGATGGGTTTGTCAATTTTCAACCCAACTTGGGTTGTTTTTAACCTAGATTTTTTTAGAGAGTACTCTCTAAGGCACTAATTAGAGATGCACCAAAATTTTGGTTACCAAAAATTTTCAGCCACAAGGTTTTGGGCTGAAATGGATTTGAAGGGCCAAAATCAGTGACTGAAACAGATGTTTAGTTAGCGCTTCTCTGATGGCACATTTTGACTGTGTTCAGCATCTGTTTTGTGCACAGTGTGGATAAGCTTCAACAGTTAAACATGTGGACACAAGCTCTGAATTGACAATAGTAAATTCTTGATTTTAATTGGTAATGATATGGTTTCTTATATCTAAATCTTTTAGTCTTTGCTGTTTTTTGTTGATGCGCTGCATGAATTTCAATTAATAAATGTTGTTTTGGTGCTCTTTAATGTGGCGTGACTGATCGCTGTAGCACAGTTCAAGCGGCAGCACAGATCAAGCGCACGTGAACCGATCATCTTATCTCCTCTTTACTACAAGTTATAGCACAAAATAAACATGGGTGAACATCAGAAGGTATGTTGAAAGATTCAATACAACTTAACAAAATTAATCCTATCTGATGTAATCACTTAATCAGTGTTTCAACCTGGGAAAGACAGTAATAAAACATTTTATAGGCTATACAATGCCGATTAAAGTTACGTTTACCTCAAGAAAGCTATTCAATGTTCATAAACTCATTAATTAGCTATAAAAATAACTCTAAAGAAGAGCATTTTTCTAAATATTTGCACTGTATTACATGTTCTTTATATTTGTATTTAACCTGTTTTGATGTCTTTATTATTTAATGTGTTTAAATAATTGAATAAACATATAATTATTTTATAATTATTACAGTTTATGGCCATGTTTTATAATTTACCAGCAAACTGGAGTAGAAGCAATTCTGTTATTGAAAAGTTAATATAAAATGTACAATTTAAATGTTTGTACAACACAACTCATTTGTAACTATATGAGTGTTGATTATTAAATACATTTGAATAATTAATTGATTATTTATTTACAGTTTCAGTTTTTGGCCAAGTGCATCCTGAAGTTCTGACCCAGAGTTTTCATTTCGGTGCATCCCTAATATTAATATGCACATTTTCACTGTAGATAAGTTACAAAGTTGTCCTTTTATGGGTACTGCCCCTGTGACAACCCATAAATGTACAATTTTGTTCACCAGACTTGAACTTTCGTGTCTTATGAATGAAAGTGAATGTTTCCAAGTGAAACAGGATATACACTGAGAAAAACAGGGCATGACTTGGTTTTATCCATTAGGAATTGATTGGAATGTGAGAAGTGACGGGACGGGGTTTGGACCTCAGGCAAGTTATTACATTTTTATGAAAGAATGATGAAGAAAAATCTTAAAAAAGCATCTGCAATAAGATCAAGAACATGTATTTGGTAAGAAATTCAGTTTTGATTTCAAGCTATCCTCTTTGTATTACAGTATAGATGACAATATTTTTTTTCTGGTTCAAACAGCCACTGAACAGCTAATCAGATATATAATCATACTGTACTCGTACTCTGAGTGTTATTTTTTTTAATTTGTTGACTGTCTGAGTTTAAACGAGTGTGTGTGTGTGTGTGTGTGTGTGTGTGTGTGTGTGTGTGTGTGTGTGTGTGAGTTTGGTGGTGTGTATCGGGCCCTACAGGCTGTAATATCTTCTCTTTTGATCTTTCGCTCCCCTGGGATTTCTGGCATCAGACCAGCCCTGTCATTTCTACAGATGGATATTTTAATCATTTTGTCTACTTGAGTACTCAACCGATAAATCAACTAAGTACTTTGAGGGCGGTGGGTCCATTTGCACCATTTTTTTTATCTATATACCTTTAACAGATGAGTGTCTCAATCTGACAAGTGTCGCAAACCAAGTTTTTAAGATGTGTGATGTGGGTCAATTCACAAACAGTTCTTTAAAAAGAAAGAATAACCTTTCCAAACCCTGGTTTTCTGTTCCATTCGGTTGTGCACCGTGTAGCTGTTTGAAAGGAAGAACACGTCCTGTGTGTCGCCCTCTAATCCGCTCCAGAGACAGGGTTGAGTTGTTCCTCCCCTCAATTGAAAGTCACTGTGTACAGTGTTGATACAAACTGTGGACTGATGAATCGGACCAAAGGTACCAAGCAAAAAAATACACTGTAATCAACCACAACTTGAATTTCTGCATTTCAGTTAGTGTAAAAAATAAGTTGAAAAAAGATGTTTTTTTGTTTTTCATGTTTGCTGTCACTTCCAAGTACTTGAGTACTCAACTATCTTTAGTAGGGGAGCACGGTGTTATTTTAAATTACAGTATTTATTAATAATTTTAATTAGTTTTATTTATTTCATTTTAAGATTTTTATTATTATTATTATTATCAGTTTTATTTCTGCGTAGCCTTTAGTTTTAGTAATTTTAGTACTTCAACTTAAAGGGGTGGTTGATTATGATTTCACATTTTAAACTTTAGTTAGTGTGTAATGTTGCTGTTTGAGCATAAACAACATCTGCAAAGTTACAACACTCAAAGTTCAATGCAAAGAGAGATATTTTCTTTTACAGAAATCACTTTTAAGGACTACAACAAACAGCTGTTAGGGACTACAACAAGCTTCTTGCTGGGGGTGAGGCCATGTTGGGCTGCTTTAGAGAAGAGGAAGAGTTGTTGTAGTAGAGTGTTGTTGTCATGCTGTCATTTTACGCCGGACTGCTTCACAAACGAGGGTCAATTCAATGCTGGATTTGCACAAAAGATGAACATGACGGCACATGCTAGTGGATGAGTTGACTCAACTCAACAGCAACTACATAAATTTATCCACTAACCATTCAGAAACGTCCAGTTTCATTCTAAAATTTGTAACTTCTTCCTGAGTCTCTCCATCAGCTTCCCATCATTACAGCATGTTATCAGTAAAAACTACATCTTTGTTGCTCAGATCCAATGTTCGCCTTGATCTCTGGTGCAACAAAGCATTAGCGTATGAATGCTTCTCTCTTTCTCTCTCTTTCCTTCCCCCCTCTCTCTCTCTCTCTCTCTCTTCTCGGTCCACGTTGATAGTGATCTGTGTTGTTGACAGCCCGTCAGGAGAGCATTAAAAGTGCAGGAGAGCGTACTGATGCAACATGCAGTGTATGAGTGAGGAGCGGATAGAGGAGGATTGGGTTTCTAGAAGTTATACTTATAGCTCTGCACGTCCATCATGACTTCATTGTACAGGTCTGACAGGGAGCTGCTCTGGGGGAAGCTTTCTATTGCTGCTCTGATTACACACACTCATACGTGCTCACTCATGGTAAACATCGGAGGCCAATAGGCTTCATTATGTCTTTATATTTAGTGTTGCAATAGAAACCCTGGAGACCCATTAGATGGAGTAATTTTTTTTTCTCTTCACAGTAACTGCTTTCAACCGTTCATCACCATTCTCCCATATGAACAGCTGCTGATGACTAACAACTGCAATTCCCACCTTTCAGTGATGCTGAACTGGTGCTAAACCAGCTCCAAACCAAGTTCAGCTGGGTTGTACTGGATCAGTTTGATGTCTGTATGGTGACCAATTTGAAATTGTAAATGAAGAATTAGAGGAAGCAGACAATCGTAGCCAATAATCCTCTGGAAACCACTTACAAGTCAACAAACACAAAGCTTTAATAGGTTTTGAGGCAACAATGGCACATTTGAAAAGGATCCTGTAATGTAGGATGAATAGAGAACAGGCAAACAGAGATGGAGAGAGTCCTCATCCATTCTGAATCTGAATTGCCCCTGAGGAAACAAAGATGTAGGAGTAGTAAATAAAAAAACAAATTATTCTTCTGGTGTGAATATTCCATTTGTCATGGCTGACCTTTACAGGGATTTGTTTGGAGGGAATGAAGAACTTCTCTTGGAAGATCTCAAAGCGGGATATCAGACTGAAAGGTCACTAGTGATAAGATTCACCCAAAAGTTTCATCATTAAATGCCTTTAATCTTGTTATAAATGGTCACATCTATGCATTTGGGGTTAGCAACACTAAAAAATGCTGGGTTAAAAACAACCCAAGTTGGGTTGTAATTGGACAAACCCGGTGATTGGGTTGTTTTAACCCAGTGGTTGGGTTAAATGTTTGCCCCAACCTGCTGGGTAGTTTTATTTAACCCAACTATTGTTTAAAAATGACTATATGGCTGGCTTAAAATGAACCTAAAATATATGTTGGAAATTCAAGACACATAATTGCTAGAGGAAACAATAATAATCAAAAGGTGAAAATTTATTAATAAGCAATTTAATAAATGTTTATTGTTTAATTATTTTTCATTAAACTTATTAATAAATGTCCATTTATTAAACATATTAATAAATGTTAATTTCCAACCTATTTTGGGTTCATTTTAAGCAAGCAAAACAGTCATTCTTACACAATAGTTGAGTTAAATAAAACTACCCAGCAGGTTGAGCAAACATTTAACCCAACCGCTGGGTTAAAACAACCCAAGTTGGGTTGAAAATGGACAAACCCAGCAATTGGGTTGTTTTAAACATACCAACATATTTTGGGTTCATTTTAAGCAAGCAATACAGTAATTTTTAAATAACAGTTGAGTTAAATAAAACTACCCAGCAGGTTGGACAAAACCCCACTGGATAATAACCAATTTGCTGGGTTTGTCCATTTTCAACCCAACCCAAACTGCAGTTTTCATTTAGTCAGCATGACTTCATCAAATCTCTTTCTCTCTGTCTTTGTCTATCAGTATTTTGGTGCAAACTGCTTGTCACTGGGGTCTTATTTTCTGCATGAAAGCTCAGAGTCACCTGACCTCCCACTGCAGCACTGAGGCGAAGAAAATAAGAGGTGCCAAGACAAGCACCCATACTCACATCAAGAGAGACTGATGAATAAATAATTGAATACACGCTCACAGTCACTCAAAAGTATGCACACATGGATGCCAGATAATAGGATGGTGCTTAATGATAGACACTAATCCTGTCTAAACTTGCCTATCGCTGCAAGAACCGTAGGACATTTTTCACCATGACAAAGCAGCTCTCAGACTTTAATTCAATACATAGACCTGAATTATGCCGTAAGAACCCTAAACATGTGTAAAGACAAAAATGAGCACAGACTTATGTGTGATTATGATTTCATTAATAAAAGTCCCAAAATTCTTTTGTCCTCAAGCACTTGCAGTACTACAGAGATACATGCTTTATCCATTACACTAATAACTGGCTGGAGATAAATGGAAGACCCATAAGCTGAGGGATCATTTGTTGACTGTTATTTACAAAGTGTTAATGAAGAACATCTTGTTGCTTGTGGCCTCCAGTGGCCCTGCAGCTAAAACCTTAAATTAGCCAGGAGTTTCCATGACAACATTTAGACTTTGAGTTGTCTAGCTTTTTAATTTAACTGGTTAGTCACACATTATTGCATCCTTTAAAAAGTAGAAATATGTCTTAAAGTGATAGTTCACCCAAAAATGAAAATTCTGTCATCATTTACTCACCCTCATGACATTCCCAACCTGTATGACTTTTTTTCTTCTTTGTTCAGCTTTGGTTACTATTGATGTCCATTGTGTGGCCAAAAAAAAAAAAAAACACTCTAAAAACATCTTCCATCACTTTAATGTAAGATTTCTGCTAGTGTGTTGAGAATGAATACTATAGTTCCAGCAAGATGATTTTTTTTTTCTTCACCAAACTTTACCTTTTGCCAAAAAGTCAAAATTTAAAAATAAATTAGTGTTTTAACTATTTTGTGATTGCTTCACTGTTTCAGCCTGTACTCTTTTGATCTTTCTCATCCATTAAATGAAGAAATTTCTATCGCTTTCTCATTTTCAGGTGGTTTGTATTGTGCATCTGCAATTGTCTAACTAATTTAAGATTTATCCTTTGTGATTATTGGTGTTAATAATCATTTTCAGCTCTATACATTCAGGAGATAAATGCTTCTTTAACAAATATCTAGTTCAGTCATGAAACGATGATGGGGCCGGCTGATTGGTCCTTTACATGCAGTCTGCAAGCAGTCACATTATTACAGCATGGCACAAGCTGATTGGCCTCTGCTGATCCTGCAGCCAATGAGATTGCTTGCGCAACATTTAAATAGTCTGGTTCATCGTTTACTGTAAGATTTCCTCTGAAACCCTCCACCTCCCCAGCTCCACCTGCCTAGATCTTCTACAGGATTTATGTACCTCTGTTTATGCAGCAGCAGCATATCTTACATGCTCACAGTAGTGCGTCTGTGTATCTGTTAGTAGGGCTGGGCGATAAAATGATAACGATATCTATCGCGATGATCGATATCAATAAAAAATGTTCGATAAAACGTTTGATATTTTTTATTCTTCGTCGGAAGAAAACAGAGGTTGCGAAGCAAGTTTGGTTACATTAACAAAGGCACTTGCTCTCTGGTAACCTAGCAACGTAGGGAGTGACAAGCTAACAGTCAGTCATGTAACAAATTCCGACTTCACTCAGCACCAGGCGCAAGTCAAACGAGTGCGGAAAAGGTGCAGGTGACGACGAGGGAGCTTCAGTTGAACAACAGTGAACTGCGGTCAGATGAGATGTTGTCAGGCTATGTCATTAAAACTCAGAAAAATTAACATGACTGTCCAATCGGCCGTAATACTGTGCTCATGGCACGCACTCAAGAACTGAATGCGCAAATGCGCCGGCGCGTGCTGCATTACTTTATTATAACTTAAATAAAGCACAAAAGAAACTACAAGCAATGACTGTCATTGTTCTGTTGTAAGTTAAGTCATGAAATTACCAAACATGCGATTAAAGCTGCCTCAAAACTGTGCATGCATGTATTTGTTGACATGGTTTTAAATTGTTATCCAATTTGTTGGCCTTAAAACGTCTTAAAAATGCATATGTACAACAGGGAAATCTAAATTTTCTCGGGGGAGCATGCCCCCGTACCCCTTAGCAATCTACATTCTCTGACCTCGGTAATTATGAAACCCTGCGTACGGCCCAGCTTATATTCTATCTAATGAACTCTGAGGTAAACGTGTATTTCTACAAATGTGCGCACTTTTGGACTTAAAGTTTGAATGTGTATGCACTGTGATCAAAAATAAATGGGAGCAAACGCGACTGAATGTAAAGGTTTGTGTCTCGTTATTCTATTAATAACTACCGATTGATTTTGCATTTCTATCAGAAATTACGAATTATTAGTGTCATTGTAGTGGTGCAAATATCTAAGCTATCTTATACTTCAAATCTCAAGGTTAAATCAGAAGATTTTTTTTGTAAAAATGTTTCTGTAACAGCTGCCAAAAATAGTATATAGTTCCACTGTGTTTTTTTAACAAATTTAAAAAAAAATAAAAATAAAAACCTTTTCAAAACATCCCCCCTCCCCTCTGTTTTTTTCACAAATCGCACCGTTTATATTTAACATTTTGTACTATTTTATTACACTTTATTAAGCATTTCTTACATTTTCTTTCATTTTGCAGTAGAAAGTCCATACTTGGTCTGTGTAACTGGTCCTACTTGACCCGCTTTGAGCAGCATTCAAACCGCCATCTCCACCATGGGAGGCAGGCGCGTTAACAAGGACGCTTAAGACCACTGCCTCTTGAGGCTGTGGGAGTGAGGTTTACATGCACAGCTCTTACTAATTTGCTTCTGTTACACTCACCCCCCTAAACCTCACTCCCATCCGGGTCACGGCACCAAATATAATTGGTCCTACTCCACCTGCTCTGAGCAGTATTTGAACCGGCGTCTAAAAAATACGCTAAAGACCGCAGCCTCTTGAGACTGGGGGAATAAAGTTTACATGCATGGCTCTTACTAGCTTGCTTTTGTTACACTCATTTCCCTAAACCTCACTCCCATCCGGGTCACGGCACCAGTGTAACTGGTCCCCCTGCTCTGAACGGTATTCAAATTGGCGTCTTCGGTATGGGTGGCAGGTGCTCTAACAAGGACGTTAAAGACCGCAGCGTCTAGCATCAGTCACTATAATGCCTTTGGAGGGTAGGGGAGTGAGGTTTATTTGCACAGTTCTTACTAGCTTGCTTCTGTTACATCTGAAGCAGCAGTGTAGCAGATTTAGTCCTAACAGAGTGGTTAATAATCATAGAATACAAGTGCATTAGATTAAAAGCCTCATATTTTAAGATAATATTTCTTGTCTAAATACTTACAGTTGTTATGATCTGTCTTAAGCCTTATACTAATAATCAAGGCCATACATGAAATATAGACCCCCACAATCTTTTTGATTTCCTTCGGGGGTGTTTGAGTCTAAGGAGTTTACAATGGTTTGGTTGTAATCAGAGCAGTCAGGGTTAGTCCTTATGTCCTCTGCTCTCTCTGATTCCTGATTCCCTAGCATTTATGGCATGTAGGATGGCCAGCTGCCATCGCCTGCCCAGAAATGAGGAAATGAAATGGATTTAAAGCTATGGATCGTGACAGAATGCAGCCCGGGGTCTGATGGACATGTCTCTCACACCACCTGTAGGTGATGGTGGGCTGTCACGTTCATCTCCTCATTGCACTGCCTGCCTCTCTTCATTATCTGCCGTCGTCCTTAAACAAGCATTTCTAAGTTTCGTTCCCTCACCTCAATGTGGAATCCCACTAGTGATTGATTAAAATGATTTATGAAGCTTCTTTTTGACAAATGACTTTGTCTCTGTAAACATGTTTTGTCAAAGGCATATGCTAGAAGAGAGATGTGTGAAAAACTGAAAAATAAGATTAATTGCACAGCTCTTCTGGTTGGTCAGTCACAGCATTCTGCAGTCTAATGACCGCTAAAATGTTTGTTTGACCTTTGCTCCCTGTCTTGGTTTATTTTGCGCTAATGGCCGTCTGACTGTACGTCATCCCATACATAGACTTTCTAGTGTACAGCAGGCAGTAAAACCTCCAAACTAGATGGCAACTGAGAGATTTTAAAGTGACAAACTTCATTTTGAGCAAAGACAGTTCTGTCATAACAACTTTGTTCTCTGTAACTTGCAGTGAGCCGTCTGTTAGCGCCACTATACTTTTGTTAAATCCCAGGCTGGCAAGATTTCATTTTACTCCTTAAAAGCATCACTGCTCTCCTGAGAGAATAATGAGCTGACATTTGTAGACTTCAACAATCATAGCCATGGCACAATTCTTCTTCCGCTGTTTTTCTGAGACATGTAAAGAGGTTTTACTTTAAATGAGCAGCTGGTACTTTAATGAAAAAGCATGATGGAGTGTTTTTCGAGGCACAGGATGGGTTCTGTTTGATTATGGCATATAACTGCATTTCGTAACATAAGAATGTATACTTCATTTAGAGAAACCTCAGGAAAAGCGTCTTGACACTCAAAGAAAAATGAATTAAGTCTACCATTTAGGGGTAACAGATAGAAAACTGCAAAAGTCAGAATGTGTTTTGCTTATTGCTTTAGCTGCAATTGATTGTTTTTCATAGCAAACCTCCACTTGCATTAGTTTATTAATAATTTTAAATCTGTTTATATTGTTATTTAACATGTCAGTTTAACATTTAGTTAGATAAACTAGGTACAAAACTATAGCCTATAGGTAAAAACTATAGCCTAACTAAAGAGAGAGAGCATTGAGTTACAGTAGCATCTCTTAATTCGTCCTCATGCCCTTGTAATAATGTTGTTCAAACATACGCGTTTCTCTGATCAAAGAGTGGATCAACCTGAGCTCAGCCTCAGAGAGGAAAAACGATCAAATCCTTTAGACATGCTCCCTCCTTAGTGGACAAGCTCTAAGCAAGAAAAAAAAGGTAAGAATACACCAAAAACAGGAAATGGGGAAAATGTCACATATATACAGTATCTGTATCTGTGTTGTTCACCCTATAGGGAGCCAAAATGAAACAGCCTTGTGCTCAGATGTCTCAGGTGGAATCAGAACTAGAACTGCATATTTTGTATGAAAGAAAGGGCTGGAGTGGTTTGAATGTTTCTTAGCTCTCTAACGGAGTTTTTTATTGTCACAAACAAGACTCCAGCAGTTCCTTCTGCTCGCTACCAGAGGGATCCCTCTCCCGAATATTTAGCCCCTTTGAACTACATTTTCCCTTTCCCGTACCTGTCACTGTTTACCCTTGCACCTGACTCTCATCAGTGGAGCATTTAATGCTGCGTTCACGCCACCTTGTATTTACCGAAATCTTGAAATGACAACACGTGACGTTTTATTCGGAGCTGTTCATGTCCTTTTGGTCCTTGGACTGGGAATTTTGTGTATCCATGGCACCACTATCAACGCCTAAATGAATCAACAGCGGTCAGGTGGTACAGCGACCACGTTCAGAAAACTCCCAGCTTACAAGCTGTAATTACTAGCTCTACGAGGACGTGAACTATTTTTACAGCTAGAATCTCATAACTACAGGAATTACGAGGCTGCGTGAACGCACCTTAAGCTGCTCTCAGACTCTACCTCATTAATGCGAAGTTTCCTTTTGCCCTGCTGAACATCTCTGAACATTTTTTCCTGTGTTTTGCCTTCCTGTGGATTACCTTTGGACTGTTAATTCTCTTTGTGATTCTCTGCTGCCTGCCCTGGACTGTTTTCTATCATGGACTGATTTTTGATTGTTTGCTGCCTGCCCTGACCTTATGCCTGTTACTGGATTACGAGCTGCCTTATTTTTACTGTTGTGTTTGCTGGTGATTGACCTTGATTGTACGAACAAGTTTATAATAAAGCTGCAAATGGAGCCTCACTTTGCTGAAGCTTCCTTACAATTATAAAGCATTATTAATTGTGAAGGGTTGTTTCATTATTTGTTGTTGTAGCGCTGTGTTGGAATTTATTCAAAGAAGCACCGTGTCTATTAATGGGTAAAGCTACAGTAACATCTTCAGCTAGTCAGCTTAAGATCCTTTCCATCTCTTTAGCCAAGAATGTTTTACGAGCAGTAGGAAAATCTCTCTATTTTTAGTTATAAGAAAGAAACTTATTCATCCACAGTCACGCCGAGCAGAAACACAATCAAAGCTGTTCTTCCACAAAATGCTTAATAATGCATCAGTGTGTTGTGATTGGTCAACCGCTTAGAGCATGTTTTTGAAATGTCCCACTTCTTACCATAACAGTGAGTTTCAACAAACTACTAACTCAACTAGGCCCCGCCCCTTTATTCTGCGGATGTCTTGGGATGGAATTATTTAAATGAGGAATATTGTGACGCGTCCATTCATGGAAGAAAACCCAATTGGAGACATTTCAGGGAGTTCAGAAACAGTGACACTGATATAGAGAATATCTCCCACTGGAGGAACTCTTTTTCATACTCAAACTTTACACACTAAAGAAAGATGAACATGTAAATATCTCCTTTTTAAAACTTAATGGGCTTAGGGTTGTCTGAGACTACTTGATTTGTAGGGAACATTATAGTGTCAGATGTACTGTAGTAGGCATGAATATGCAGAGAGTGAATGAGTGGCTGGAGGCTGCAGCAAAAATTGATTTGTCTGATTTCTTTCTATTGCAAACCTGTATGAATGCTAGTACTGAGTAAATAAATGAGATGACAAATTAGATTATTAATTTTTTTTTTAGCCATTGACGCAACAGGCTACATGACCGTTTGAACACTGAAATTGAAAAATTGTAATTACGTAAGTAATTACGCATTAAACGGTGCCGAGCCGGTGTGAAAGGTGAACAAAAGCTTTCTGTTTTTAGACTCCTGCCTGTCTGACAGATACCACACATTACTCTCTCTAGCATCAGCAGGTATGAGGTTAGAGTGTTAATTAGCTCTGAGAACACATACACAAAACCCAAACTCTAGAACTAGCATGCAGAAAATTAATGCTTTAAGTTTGAAGCCAATCGCTTCAAAGACATCTGATAACAACTCACGTGAATGGTACAAACAAATGAATTTGTACATGCATCAATGTGAGATGCTCCATTGGTAAGAAGTAGATTATAGAGGATGGAGATAAACTGATTTAATCTCTGTGATAGTTAAGCAATCAATAACTGAAAGTGAATTAAGATTATACTTTGCACATTAGCTCTGCGATACAAATTCTTTGTCTCCCTTTTATTTTTGCTCAGTCTACCATTAAAAGCATATGTACATACATACTGTCATTAAATGCATCTGACTCATGCACTAATCATCCATACCATCCCTCTTTCGCCCACCTGTTTTATGAGACTGCTGAGAGGACTGTGTATATGACACGACAATGGAAATACTTCACCGGCCATGTACAGTCTGCCATCTATAACTGAATATTACTCATCTGAACAACTGGGGAGGTTTGCTTTCAAAGATATTGTGGAACTTTGAACTTGGTGGAACTTATTAACTTAAATGTAACTTTTTACTGTAAACTTCTTATTGTAAATAGACATACATTAATTCCAATGTAGCAGATCTAGACAGGTGGAGCTGGGGAGGTGGAGGGTTTCAGAGGAGCTCTGAAAGTGCGCTAGAGGACTACCCTACAGCAAACACTGAACCAGCCTATTTAAATGTTGAGCAAGCAATCTCATTGGCTGCAGGATCAGCAGAGGCCAATCAGCTTCATCTGCAAAATCATCTGGTTTGGCCTTGGGACCCACATTTTCCTATGGTCATTAAACCGCGACCCAATTTTTGTAGGAATTTTACCTTATTCTCAAATATAAATAAATAAATAAATAAATAAATAAATAAATAAATAAATATATATATATCAGGGGCGTTTCCTCCGAGTAGGCAAGGGAGGCAGTGCCTCCTCAAAAAAATAGGATGAGAAAATAATCCATATTACATATAAAACAACACAAATATTACAAATTATGACATTAAAAAGAGCGCAAGTCACGCGTATTTCTTAATGAACACTGCCCAACAGCGACACCCGCAGGTAAAGTTACACAGAGGAGTCATGCCTCCCTTTCCTCTCATAGGAATCTATAGAAAATCATCAGAACCCCGGCATGCGGTGGGTTTTGTGGGGGGTAATTGAGAATGAATGGGGGAAAGTCACGTGAGAGGAGGCAATGTCTCCATCGCGCTATGATTGGATGTAATTGGTTATGATTGGATATGATTGGTTTGTGCGATAAATCCCGCCTCTCGTTGACGTGCGCGTTCCGCGCGTAGGTTTGACTGAACAAATGATGGCGTCAATCGGAAGACTAATCGAAAAGTAAGTAAACAGATCACCCAGTTAGATATATCACTACTTTATGTTACGTCAAAATCAAACTTGAAATGGACTGAAAGCATGATGGCTGCGGGGTTTTTTAGTGCAATCAGCTTGGTGAAATTAAAAATGCAATTCGTGTCTGTGACAGACGGTGTTAATGGAGCATGACTGATGATCCAAAATATCCTAGGTTGACAATTAAAAAGAAAAACCGCAATAAACAAATAAAATATATTGTTTAAATTATTATTGCCTTTAGTTATTATTTTGAAATGAATGTAGAAATGCTTAAAACACTCGATGCTTGATGAGATTGACTTGGTTTTGATAAACATTGTTAATGTAAAATTACAAAATAGAGTTGTATTTGGTTTCTTTTCTTTTTTTTTTTGATGTACTGTAAAGTAATGTTCATTTAACAAGGAAGATTTGTCAACTTTAAGAGTAATGCACATGAATTTACAATGATTCATAAAAAAATAAAAAAATGTGCCTCCTCATTTCAGAGCACCACTGCACGCCACTGATATATATATATATATATATATATATATATATATATATATATATATATATATATATATATATATATATATATATAATAAACATAATTTATTTTGTGCTTTTTATTTATACTGAGGCGATATACAGGGCACGTCACTGCATTTGCGCGTGTAATTGAAGAGTGCACGCTATGAGCACAGTATAACGGCTGACAGGACAGGAAAGTTAGTTTTTCTGAGGTAAGAGACTTTTATGAAAATGACATTAAAATAATGACAATGACATAGAGCCTGACATCCCATCTGACCGCAGATACTGTATCAAGACAACTTGTTTTACTCAAGCAATGCATCTGTCAACAGCTTTCATGCACGTCTTTCAAAATAAAAGTCTCACATCAGAAAAACATAGAATAACCTTTGTTGTTTTTTCTTCGACGGCACACTCCGTGACCTACTCAAAACATTCTTGTTGGCCGAAAATTTGACCGATATCTTAAAGCCAATAAATAATGGATTATTTCCTTCAAATGAGACACTTCAGAATGCTCACTGTTCGCCTTGATGGTTTTGAGTTGTTTCAAATATGATTGGATTCACTTCTAAAAGGAAAACACAGTTAAGGTCAGCACGTGCACAAGTCTGTCATATAGGCTACATAATATTATAATGAGAACATTAATATAATTGTGTGCTTGGGGCATGACTTTTTATGGTGAGACTTTTGTTTTTGTAATCAGGCTCTCAAAAATTATATAAAAATTTGGATTTAGATTTATAAGTATATATATATATATATATATATATATAAGTATATAAATTATATAAATATATATATGATATATATAAGCTCTTGTCCTTCCTCTTACCATTTATAAAAATCTGTGATTGTGAGTTCACATTTTCTAAAAACAGCGACTGCAGTAAGCTATCTGAGGTTATTTCACCCTGAATCATCCCCTTACAAACTTTTACATTTCTTACATAATTATCTTTCCCTCTAGTATGTGGCGGTGCTGTCATGGGCGATATAATTCAACTGTCACAGACATTTCTCTGTCTCTCATAAGAAATGTGTCTCTGTTCCAGTTATATCACAAAATAAAATGCGACCAAACACACCGCAGTTACTGATGTACAACATCATTTGATTGGAGATATGCTTTACAAGTCAAAAATTACTGTTTGAAAACTGTTGATTGCAGTGATGACGTTATCCCTGATGTACCTGCTTCACAGTAATGAGCGATGAATATCGCTGAATATGGCTAACCTGTATGTCCCAGATCTCCTTATTCAAGCGGTTTACACTCCACCTCATTTATTATAAACTATTTCCAGCACCCTATTGGGGACCATATGGCTTTAATACGATAAGAAAACTTTTTTGCTCGACTAAAACATGCTGAATCTGTTGAAAAAGGGAAAGCTTCTTTAGTCTCTCATCATGTTTCTGTTAATAACGCTGTTGTCGTGCTACGGGGCTGGTAAATAATGAATGATATTACTTTCAGTTGTGAGTGTTTGCTGATATCAGGTCTAAGTGTCTGCATCACTTTGTTAATTTCAACACACAGAAACAGCACACTGGTAAATAATGCAGGTTCCGGAGGGGGAATGTCATTTTTCTCTTTATTTATCAGTTTATTTATTTATTTTTTCTGTCAAACACCACCAAGACAAATGGGTTTTGTCTAGCCGTTGGGCTTCAGGCTTTGTTGTGCCCAACAAAAGCATGTTTGACACAAGCAACATGCATACAAGCTGATCCATTTCGCATGCAGACTAAAATACAAAATCAGAATACTGTATGATTGTTTCTTTCTTTCAATAATTACAGCAAATGTCGATTCAAATGGGCAATTTCTTTTGTCAGATTTTCTCTGCACCCTGTGATCCCAATTGCAGCTTATTCTGGCAAAAATAAAAACACCCATTTAAAATAAAAATAACATTTCTATCCTCATTTATAAACCTGACTTTATTTCTTCTGTGTAACTCAAAATAAAATATTTTTCTTTTTCTGGAGAACGACTTTAGAAAAAGTGGACGTTCATGACTAAATGCCATCATCATTCAGAGCTTAGAAGTTCTTAAAAGAGAACCATTTATATGGTCTATAAATCTATTTGACTTGCACTTAATGTGAGTAGTAATTACTCTGATTATTATGATAAATGATCTTAACATAAGAAATCAATCTCTGCATGTAAGAAATTATGAACGTCGTTTACTTATAGGGATCTTATCTCTTAACAGCATTGTGCAGTGTTTATCATGCGGTCTGTTCCTGCGACGGGCGGTCTAGTGTCCAAGGTTGAAAGAATCTATTAAAGTGAGATTCAGAGGGTTCATCAACTTCTCTTCTCACTCCTGCCGCTGATTTATTGAGTTTTTTCCCCTCACCCCTTGCATTCCCCATCACACTCACCAAGCACAAAAATAATAAAAGCTCAGAAATTCTGCTAGTTCTCATTATTTCGCCCTTCCTCCCCCTAGATGAATCATTGTATGTGTGTGTGTGTGTGTGTGTTTGTGGATATTGTACTTTGGCAGCTGTGCACGCCTGTCACACTACAATTGGCTTTCCCACAGATCTAACAGGCTATCAAATGGTATTTTTATGGATTTCTTTGCCTGAAGTGAAAAGCAACTCAAATGGGAATACTGAAGAGTAGATGAACTATGTTGCAAGATGAATAGCTTGAATTCTTATAGATTTCTCTCTCCTGTTGTGGATACATGCACATTCTCACACTTGCATCCTAAATGCTATGGCAAGCAACTGGAATTCCCCTGGAGCCAATAGGAAAATACATTTGTATTGACCGAAAAAGAGTTCAACAAAACCAATAACCATGTTAAAGGTGACGTGTAATTTCTGCACCAATGTTTACATTTTTGAATTTATGTCCTGAAAAAAAAAAACTGCCATTGTTTACACAAAAATATTAAGCAGCACAAACTTTTTCAACATTGATAATAATAATAATAATAAAAAGAAAAGTTACTTGAGCATCAAATCATCATATTAGAATGATTTCTGAAGGATCATGTGACACTGGAGACTGGAATAATGATGCTGAAAATTCAGATTTGATCACAGGAATAAATTACATTTTAAAATATATAAGGATTATTATTTTAAATAGATAGTTATTTTAAATTGTAATTGTATTTCCCAATATTGCTTCATTACTGTATTTTTAGTTGAATAAATACAGCCTTGGAGAGCAGAAGAAACTTCTTTCGAAAACATTTAAAAAATCTTACAGACCACAAACTTTTGAACGCTAGTGTGTGTATATATATATATATATATATATATATATATATATATATATATATATATATATATATATATATATATAGAATAGAAATATTACAGTTTAGTTGTAATGTGTACAGTTTGAGGGTACATTTACACTGCAACGATGTACTAAAAACAGAAAAGTTTTTCATTTGCATCTTTCGCATACCGGTGACAATGTTGTCTAAATGTTCTCCATTCACACGGATCCACAAAAATGACTAAAAGCTCTGTAGTATTCATGCCAGGCCAGTAGTTGGCGATGTCTCTTTGTAAAGAAACTTTATGTGGCTATATACTGAACACGTAATACACGTTCATGATGTAACCGTTTTAACAAATTCACGTTTTTGTAGTTTACACAGAGATGATAACGGTATCATTTTCAAAAACTTGCACTTTGAATCCCGTTTCAGGCCCACAAAACACCAAAATGCATAAAAAGTTTTACGTTTTAAGTTGAAAACAGTGTTTTACAAACGGCCCTTCAGAGAGAGGGGAAGAAGGGTCCAGTTGCAACATAAACATTTATTTAAACAAACAAAAGAAGAGTAAATCCATACACTTGTTATGGGCACTTTCAAAATATGCTTTTTGAAGCTTCGTAACCTTTGCAAATCATTTGTATCAAACCAGTGATTTGGAGTGTGTATTGAACTGCCAAAGTCATGTGATTCATTAAACGAGGCTTCGTAATGTCATAACAGTTTTTAAATGTTTCGAAATTTCAGTGGTTTGCCACTAGGGGGTGATGATCTGTGTGATCCCATGAACCAGTGTCTATATATGATTTTTACATGATCAATTTTATAAATTTAAATGACATAAAAAGGAAGAGTTGTAGTTAAAAGTCTCTTATTTGTCTGATTAACCAAGCTCTCCATAAAACAAATAACATAAGCCTTACAATTTAATAAAATAACATATTATAAAGACATTAAATATTTAATGGTATTAGATGATTTGTTAATTGCATTTAATAGATGACACCTTCAATAAAAGATTTTACATTGTAAATGCTGTTTTTCTGCATGTTTGGGCTGTTCGCTGCATTTACACCGTTCTGACCAGCAGGGGTTGAAACAGTGGCAATTAATTAACTAATTGACTGATGTAATTGACTCGAAAAGCTTTGTTTCTTCCATCATTACCATGAACACTACCATGCACAGGGAGATAGAGTAAATAGAGTAAATCCAAAAACAAGTAAATCCAAATACACAGAGAGGTTAACTAGGAACTGGTGAGGGAAATAAATCACTAAATCAATGGTAACTATAGAAACAAAGGATGTGAACACTGAGAATGATGGGAACAGAAAATACACTTCAAAATAAAAGTCCAAATAGCAAAAACAACAACAAAAAACAGGTAACAATAGTAATATAGTGTATAGTGCATAATGAATTACTGTATTATAGTAATCAATTATTCATTGGATTTATTTATTATATACAATAATAATTATATATTTATATGGATATGGATTAAAAAATAGAATATATTTTACATAAAAATACCACTTCACCTTTAAAACAGATTATTCCTCTAAGATCATTTGCATGTGACATGTTCATAATAAGGTCTTTTTCATAAGTAATGCTCCAATAAAACATTTATTTTCCATTTGTAAAGTAATGAGCAGTATAAATTGGAAAAATGGGTTATGGCAAGAAATCTTACATATGGATGGTCAGGAACTGAAGGATTATGAGTCAGTCCAACATGATACAGGTGATTGGTTCTCTCTCTCATCAAGAGACTTCTTGTGCTGCACAGGGGCTTATTGCTTCCTCACACAAAACTTGAACAGTTGCAAAACAAACCACTTACACAAGCAATGACATGGGAAAAATTAGTATCAGCAAGCATTGCCATCAGCATTGCAATGATTCACTGCCTTTTTTCTCTCAGCTTCACGTAAAGCAGACTCGACAAAAGACAGAGCTGTGTCAGACTGGCTGACAACATGCAAACATGATAGTTTTGTTCAGAAATGATCAGATGAGACAGTGTTCAACACTGAACATTTTGCTAACGTTGCCATTAAAGAGAGAGTTCACCCAAAAATGAAAATCCTATCATCATTTACTCACCCTCAAGATGTTCCAAATCTGTATAATTTTTTTTGTTATGCTGAACACAAAAGAAGATATTTTGAAGAAAGTTTGTAACCAGGCCACTTTGGGGCACCACTGACTTCCATAGTGCAAAAATAATATGGATGTCAATGGTGTCCCAAAACTGTTCAGTTTAACACATTCTTCAAAATGTCTTCCTTTGTGTTTAACAGAACAAAGAAAATTATACAGATTTGGAAAAACTTGAGGGTGAGTAAATGATGATAGAATTTTCATTTTTGGGTGAACTATCCTTTTAAGTTATGAAAAAAAAAAATTTCTGAATGTTCAAAATGTTCATTTTTAAAATGTTTTTTTCTTATATGCAAATGTTAAAGGAACATTCCATTTTATAATTCTTCAAACATTATGGGAATGTTACTTTTGAATGTTCTCGGAAGGTTCTGAAACAAGTAGTAACATTTAAAAAATATTAGATGAATATCCAACTAAAACTTTTCAGAAATAAAATATTTGTTGCATGTTTTTTGTTTACAGTTACAGTTTATACCCATCAGAAAAAATGGAAAAATCATCTGAATCAGGGAAAAAAAAGGGATAGGCTACCTTATAGTCTCTGCTTTTGCCTCAAAAGAGCTGACAAATGTTTCTGAATCTGACCTTTCCATACACTGTAAAAAATGACCGTGATTTTAACAGTAAAAGACTGTAAAAATGCTGCGGTGAAAAACTGTCAATTGGTTTACAGAAAGTTTCCATACTTTATACGGTGAATAACTGTAATAGATCTAACGGTACATATAATGTAATTTTATGGTAAAATACCGTTAAATTCAGTTTTTGGAAGTGAAAAATAACAATTCATTGTAAAAATTTACAGTGAAAAAACGTAAATTGACATTCCCACAATTCCCTGCGTGACATTTCACATTTGATATATTTTCGTTGAAATAACTCTGTTTTTCCTTAGTTTTTCTCATTTTTTTCTAATCAGTTATGTACATTAGGGTTTTATGTTACATCTAATGTTGTTAAATTAATGTTTATTGCATTTTTAAAAATTTCATGCATGTTACCATGATGGTGTTTAGTGTGTGTGTGAATGACACTGTGTGCACCTTCTATAGCCTATATTAGTATTGTCCTCCTCAGCTTGTAGAAAAGCTGCTTATAATGAACTTTGATTCATCATGTGACTCTTATCACCACTGTGTTTGGTGACTGTCAGTGTATTATAAAGGTACAAAACAGATATTAGTACTTCATTATGTTGGTAAATTAACATTATATCAGTTAATGAAATACGTTATTTTACCGTAAACTTAACAGATTTATTTATTTATTTATTTTATGTTGCTACTGTATTTTTGACGGTAAAGTTCTGGCAACCACAGCTGCCGGTTTTTTACCGTAAATTTTACTGGGATTTTTTTTACAGTGTACTCTTCTGTCTCCATAGCCCTGTTTTTGCCTCTTGCTCTCCAACTTAATCTGTTTACATGCATTCTTAAGATAAAAATATTGTCATTTTTCATTTTGATCTGGCTTTTTTATATCTCTTTGGTTTCTTTCAGTCATCTTATAGCATATACCAGCAGAATGTGTCATCAAATTAGCCTTTTCACAACATAATAATGGCATGGCCTTTAATTAAAGAATGGCTTGGCTTAGCAGAACAAAAGACTCTCTTCACTCAAAGGAACGTATATCCAGTGCTCCCACATCTTTAGATTATACTTATATCCAGTAAATCTTCTCACATTGCCTTTCTTTTCAAATTAACTTCACGTGTTGTTGTGGTCTGAAAGGGTTTCAGGAAGAAATGGGGAGAGAGCAACTGCTGCTGCAACATGCAGCATTCCTTTGTTGGGGAAAGATTTACATAATCTGTTTTTCAAAAGCCAGGCATTGTTTATTTTCCGAGATTCTTCAACAGAACCTTCCCAGATATTTACATATCACAGTATTCCTTCATAAAAAAAAAAATCTTTTTGAGGCAAACCATGTTGGAACAATAAATTGTGAATACTGTTATGCCATGTTGTATGGGCTTTATGATCTATTTGTGTGTTTTACAGAGGGAGTGAGTGATTATCACTAAGACCTCTGGCAGATTTTCACTACAAATCACATGTGGTTTTCTTGGAGATGCTACCAGCCCAGATGAGCATTTGTCATTTCATTTGAATAATTACCATACCAGACTAATGATAAATGGTTTCATGCCACATGCAGCTCTCCCTACGATGAAACACTCCTGCTATAGCTTGGACTTCACTTTGGGATCGCTTTTGAACTGTTGACTTGCTGGGTAAATTGGACCATAGCAGAATCCCGACAGAGCTTTGTATCTGCAGGAGGGCATCATCAATCACAGTTTTAAAGAAAACTGAACTCATTATCCTGCAGAGAGCTGCAGTTAACTTTATCTAATGGGATGGGGCATCTTGTCATTTTTGTTATTGCTCACTTGGTATGCTATAGGAAAGACACAACATTGAGTGTGTCAGGGTGTATAGATAATTTACCCTTTTGGCAATTTATCTTCATAAGGTGCAATTTCATACTAATTCTATAACTAAATTTGGATGTGATAAATGCAATGAAATTCAATTATTTACCCCAAACTCATGGCATCAGTGTCAGTGTTTACATTTTGTTTCAGGGAATCAACATACAAATTACGTAAAACTGTATTTTGTACATTTAGTTCATTCATGAAACTCTAGATGGCGCATTCTGATTGGTCTTTTAGGTGCAATCAACAAGCAATCACATCATTATCATATGGCACAAGACTCTGTTTATCCTGCAGCCAATGAGATTGCTTGCTCAACATTTAAATAGGCTGGTTCAGTGTTTGCTGTAAGCTAGAGTTCCTCTGATACCCTCCACCTCCCCAGCTCCACCTGCCTAGATCTGGTATGGGATTAATGTAGTCAGTGGCTATTTGCACCTCTAACCCTATCTAATAAATACAATTAAACACTCGTTAGGCAGTTTTAGAACTTTTTATTTTTTATTTTTATTGAAATTAAATGCCTTTCTGATGTGATGTGTAGTGGGAAAATGGAGAAAGGCGGATTCAAACCTGCGTCGATCGCGTTAAAAGCCAGTTCTGCAAGCCTTACTTGCTACTGCTGCACCACTGAAGATGTTGATTTCTGTATGGAATCAGACATTGGTGGGTGGAGCTAGTGTAAATTGCATATGCCAACAAGGGATGGTATTTGCACTTAGCGAAAATAGACTCCGATTAATGTATGTCTATTTTCATGGCTGCAGTTTTTCTGTATGGCATATATCAGTTTCAACAAAGTTATACATTACAGTATGTGGGATATTGATTGCAAGAGATTATTATTCACATTTACGCTTTTGGTCTGTCAACAAATTACTGTACAATGTCAAATTTGAACAACACAAAGGGAAAATGAATCGAAAAGTAAGCATAGGAAACACCTCTTAGGCAGAACTGTACATGCAGCACTGTATTGGGAATGAGAGTGCAGTCTTTCTACACCTCCTGATGTCCCAGTCTGTCAGGCCACAAATTCTCATCCACCTCACGATGGATATCTTCCCTTGCAATGCAGCGTGGAGAGAATCGTTTGGAATGTCTTATCAGCCACATTCCCCCTGAGACCAATTCATCAATTTACAAAAATGTCCAATAGAAATGAACAGAAAATACACTTGGCTTGACAGATTATGACAACTGTAATTTATACAATTAACAAATGCATAATATAATATATTTTGATCAATATGACATAAGCAATTGATAATGTAGGGAATGGCAGACAATTGTACATAATCAATTACATGTATGTACCAAAGCATTGACAATTTGTTCAATAGAATGAGAAATTGCTTTTATGATGTGCACAAGAGATGTGGAGGATAATCAAGAAGTTTTGAGAATTTCACTTGTGCAACTGGGAAAAACAAATAAATCGAAAAATTCCTGTTTTCATATCATCGTTAATACCATGAAAATAGATGCTGATCATTTCAAGAAAACACACATATTTGAGTTTATTTGCAGGGAGGATGAGAAGGGAAATGAGAAATTTAATCTCAAACATTCCCAGACATGTGGATGAGTCAGACTCATTTCTTAGCAAACTCCTTTTCTGGAGTTCTTGTACATTCATGAAATGACCAGTGTGTGATGTTTTAAACAATCACTCACTCAGACGCCCACATAAGGTCCTGAAGTCTCACCGGAAGCCAGCGCTAAGCAGATGCTTGAATCCATGCTAATGCAAGTGAAGTTTTTTTCCCCCTCTGCCCACTCTTACCAACGTTGCTTGGCGACCTTCTATCTCTCTCTTGTTCTGTCCTGTTCAGAGTGCAATTATGATTGTAAGCTCATATTAGTGTGCCTGTACTGAAATTATGTGAGAAATTGATGTGCGTATGTGTTTGTATGTGAGTGTGAGGTTGAACTTGGACAGAAGGAGAAAGAGTAATCACAGGGTAGCTGCATCCTGGCATCATGGGGAGAGAAACAGCACAGCTCAACATGTGAAGGTGTAAATGAGACCCGAGAGAAATAGCACCCCTCTTACAGATTAATGCATGTCAACGCTTTTCTTCTGTGAGTGAGTACATACCAAAGGACTGCAGTACAGCTGTTCTTCTGCTCAATTACAGCTCTTCGAGGAGATCCTAGACAGATGCAGCCTCGTGCTCAAATATCTGGGCTGGTAACTGAAAAGTTGTACGTTCAAACCATGCAAGTATTGAACCATAAATGGTGTATTTCAGCAGTTGTTGATCAGGATGCAGATCTGCAATTAAATTTCAAAGTAAAGAAGTAGAATTAAAGTTGATAGATAGAAAGTCTCCCCGTTCTGTGTGTAAGCTATTGCAACTAAATTAGCCAAATTATCAAAAAAATTATGAGATGACAACACATTCTCTGTATTATGGTATATATGGCAGTTTTTCCTGTGGTATCAGGGACAACGCTGAAAGATGGATGGATGGATGGATGGATAGATAGATAGACAGAAAGATGGATAGATAGATAGATGGATAGACAGACAGACAGATGGATGAATGGATAGATAGATAGATAGATAGATAGATAGATAGATAGATAGATAGATAGATAGATAGATAGATAGATAGATAGATAGATAGATAGATAGATAGATAGATAGATAGATAGATAGATAGATAGATAGATAGATAGATAGATAGATAGATAGATAGGATGAACAGACTGATGGACAGATGGATAGATTGATAGTAGCGTTGTCAAAAATATTGATATTGCGTTATGTATCGATACTGAAATATCTGAAACAGTTCCAATACTCATTTTCTGCAGTATTGATACACTGACTCGTCTCATTCAATCTTGTTGAATAGTGCTTATATTGCACATAATTTGCACCTCTCAAATAGCTCACGAGAACCAAATTGACTTTTTCGTTGCTTATTGCTCTTAAATTGTCAAACACATACACAAATATGTCAAAATGCCCATCTTGATAAGTATTCAGGTGAACACAGTCAGTTGATAGTTGAAAAAGAAATCACATTCACACACTCTAAAAAATGCTGGGTTAAAAACAACCCAAGTTGGGTTGAAAATGGACAAACCCAGCAATTGGGTTGTTTTAACCCAGCGGCTGGGTTAAATGTTTGCCCAACCTGCTGGGTAGTTTTATTTAACTCGACTATTGTTTAAAAATTACTGTATTGCTTAATTAAAATTAACCATAAGTATGTTGGAAATGAACATTTATTAATGTTCAATAAATAATTATTAAACAATAAACGTTTATTAAATTGCTTATTAATAAATTTATATTAATAAACTATTAAACTATTACATTTATATTAATAAAACATTAAAGCTTATTAATAAACATTCACCTTTTGTCTATTATTGTTGTCTCTAATTGCATCTGGTTTTTAATTTCCCAACTATTTTGGGTTCATTTTAAGCTAGCCATATAGCAATTTTTAAATAATAGTTGGTTTAAATAAAACTACCCAGCAGGTTGGGCAAACATTTAACCCAACCGCTGGGTTTGTCCATTTTCAACCCAACTTGGGTTGTTTTTAACCCAGCAGTTTTTAGAGTGCATATTGTGTAACAGTGTGTTGCATCAGTGCATCGACTCTTAAAGTGACAGCAACCTAATATTCCTGTTGGTGTCTGTCATGTTATTCAAAGAACAAAAGACTCAATAACTTTTTTAACTTTACTTGTAAGCATTAATCTGTATTTATTTTTTACAACAAAGACTATCCACTGTTATTTTACATTATATTACTTTAATTTCTGTAGAATTATATACCTGAATACTACCGTTAAACCCACCTGAAAAACTGAAAGCTGTGTTTATTTCATTTTGCTCTTTATTCTATAGTATTTATTTGTGCTATCATTTGCATTTTGTTGATTTGTTCTTATTTTATTACTGACTGTTTACTTGTCTTTTTATTTATTTATTTATTTTGTAAATTTAGTTCAACAATTCAAATAAAGTCTCCCCGTTCTGTGTGTAAGCTATTACAACTAAATTAGCCAAATTATCATTAGCCAAACACATTCTCTGTATTATGGTATATATGGCAGTTTTTCCCGTGGTGTCGGGGACAACGCTGAAAGATGGATGGATGGATGGATGGATGGATTGATAGATAGATAGATAGATAGATAGATAGATAGATAGATAGATAGATAGATAGATAGATAGATAGATAGATAGATAGATAGATAGATAGATAGATAGATAGATAGATAGATAGATTTACATTTTAGAGTCTGTTAATATATTATTCATGTACATTACAGGGTCTATTACAACAATATTACCAAAACTTGATGCACCTCCAGTATGAATACAAATGAGATCACCCTGAAAACACTCTTGGATTTCTTGTTAACCTTTTAGCTCACATTTAACAAAGCAATCTTTCTCAACAAAACTTCAAGCTTATTTATTCTTCAGCTGACCTTTAATATATCAGATTACATCAGTCAGATCCTTCGACTCCAGAAGTCCACAGTGACAGTTTCCAGTGCATTCAGCTCAAGCTGTGGAAGTAGATGATTTGCTCCTGATTAATGCAGATTGCTCCTTCTTCTTTTGAGCAGAGCACAAGCATTCCTCAATGTGGCAGGGAAGCAGAACTGTTCATTTCCAACACTTTATTTACTGCATTTCTCTCTGCATTGCAAGATCCATTTAGTCCATTCTAAGAATTGCTGGTGAGTCAAACATGGTTTAACATAACTCCAGATATCAACATCACATTTAATATTCTTTCCCCATGAGATGAATGCTTTTCTTACTGCTGGCTGGATCATCTGCAATGTCTCATGCATCTTATTATACCTTTCTGCATTTAGTTTCCCATTTAACATGCAGCCTAACATCTCAGACTTTTATCTGGCAAAGAGTAAGAAGGAAAAGGCCTGCTGTCAGTCAGATTGATTTATGTGTGCAGGCCTGGCACAGAAGCGCTGCATCCTTAGGATCTGCCCTATTGAGCATCTGGCAGCTGATATTTCTTTCTCATCTGCTGCAGAGTAAACACATCCAAATATTAAAAGTTTAATTTTGTAGTGTACACTGTGGTTCGTTGGAGGTTCATTGAGTCCTTGTATAATGGCATTTTGATTGCCCCATGACACTCAAATCATTTTTGTTTACTGAAGCTTCTGAAGAAATGTATTAAAGCTCTTTTTTTTAAATAACCCCAGTGCCAGACTTTATTAAGTAGAGTGACATCCTTTGGCTTATTTATAACTTAAGATTACATTTTTCATTGCTTTATTTTGACAGGAAGCACAGTCAATGAAAGAATACTGAAATATGTGCTGTGCTTATGAAGGCATAGACGTGTATTGTGCGTCATCTTTTTTCTGAAATTGATCATGACAGCTGACCTTTGATGTTTGGATGGACTTTATTAAATCAGGAGACAAAATTCTTAGTGTTGTATTTTGTTTTTCTGTAAGTGTACAGTGGCTCAAAAGCAAATTTAAACACTTAAGCTACACTTACATTGTATATGTTATTTTCTAACAAAAAAAACAAATAAAGTGGCTTTTCTTATTATTCTTCCTCCCCAATAGGAGTCTACTCATGAAAATGATGAAAATTGGCACATTTACAGTGGCGTTCCTGAATAGTATTCTGACCAACATTAGAGTCTCTAGGACCAACTTTATAGCACCACCACCAACTCAAATATTCACTTTTCAAATGGTTGTAGCTTTTTAACCCTTTTGTCATAGAAACAAAATACACCTGATTCCTGTCTTCATGCTGATCACGTTTAATATATACATTAAGATGCAGTAGTCCCCATTTTTTTTCCCCCTACTCCATCAAATTATTGTCTGTGGATTCCTTGGCTCATGCCAAATCCGTCTACTGATTTTGGCAGGATTGGACAAATCGACTGTCCGCCATTTTGGGATTTGGGATTTGGGATTCTTTTAACCAATTTAACATATTGGCACTAAATTTGGTAGAGCTCATCGACAGCATGTCTTATATTATAATCCAATGGCTCAGAGAGGCCTGCATTGACAGCAAGTCAATTAACACTTTCAGTGCCCAGAAAGCTAATAAAGACGTATTTAAAACAGTTCATGTGACATGGTTCAACCTTAATGTTATGAAGCGATGAGAATACTTTTTTGTGTGCCAAAAAAACAAATAACGACTTTATTCAACAATATCTAGTGATGGGTGATTTCAAAACACTGCTTCATGAAGCTTCGAAGCTTAACAAATCTATGGTTTCGAATCAGTGGTTCAGAGCATGTCAAAGTCATGTGATTTCAGTAAACGAGGCTTCGTTACATCTTAAGTGTTTTTCAAAATTTCAATGGTTCACAATAGTTCACCACTAACCATCGGATTTTATGAAAAATATCTTCATTTGTGTTCTGAAGATGAACGAAGGTCTTACAGGTGTGGAACGACATGAGGGTGAGTAATTAATGACAGAATTTTAATTTTTGGGTGAACCCTTTAAGTTATCTGAGTAATTTGAAGTCAGTGACATTAAAACGGCATTATTCCATGAAAGAAATACTGTTTTCCAAGCGGCTTTCTGTGTGTGCTCTTAACTAAATAAATAAATACTGCATGATAAATAGAAGAACTCAAATAGACCCACTGGGGTGATCAGTATCGGTGATCTGTATTGGTCAATACTGTTTCCAGTAGGGCTGGGACAATAAATCGATGCATCACTCGATTTTGAGATTTTCTGAATGCATCACGATTCTCTCTGGAATCGATTTTTTTACTTTAGTTTTTAACAGCAGATGGCGCTCTAGGCTAGTTTTTAACCACACAGTCAAATGCTCATGAAGAAAAGCGCTGAAGATCACTCATGTGTTCAGCTGAGTTTGAGAATGTACTTGGACCTCAGAATGCTCAAGATTATTGTACACAGCCCCCTGCAAACACACCTGGAATTCGCTTCAACCTTTTCGAACTTTATGAATGATTATTTTATAGAAGGTTCAAGTGGTGTGTGTGTAAGGAATTGGAAGCAAGCAGAGTACAGCTGTTTCTAAAGCATGCAGTGGCATCTGCTGTTAAAAACTACACTCAGAATAGATTAGAGAGAGAATCACGATGCATTCGGAAAATCTCAGAATCGATCCTGAATCAGTTCTCGATTCACGGTGCCTTGATTTATTGTCCCAGCCCTAGATTTCAGTGAACAGTGAATGGTGATCGGCCCCAAAAATCCTGACTGGGGCACCTTTAGTAAGAAGACCACATGCAGACAGGTTTTTGTAGTGATGACAGATGAGGTCTCCCCTGACACATCACAATACTGGCAGAGTCAAACCTGCAAATGCTACTGTAAAGATCTAATTTTCTTTCTGAATCTTTTTTCATTCTATTCTATCATTCACTTTATTTCATCAAATTCATTCTTCTCCTCTGTCTTTGTCACTTATATGCAGTAATATATCTTGTTGCATTTCACCAGCCGGTCTCTCATGTCGCCATACATATTGCATCTCTTTGCAATGAAACGTGAAATAATGTTTTATGTGCACTGGGACATCTTACTAATTAGGCCAGTACTGGTCAGAGATGCACGTCTGAAGAGACAGTGATTCTCTAAGTATAGCATTCAGTGACTGTAACATTCATGAAGTACTAGTTACAATTCCTCTGGCACATACAGTTCATGTACTGTATAACACCACGGCACATGGATCCAACACACCAGAATGACTTTTAACATTGGAAAAGAGTTGAGAGAGACAGAATGAAATGGATGGATTGACAATCAAAGAATACAGAGATGAGACAAACAATGTACAAGGAGCTGAGGTTTTAACCAGAAAACTCAATGATAAACATCATAAACCAAACTAGGGCTCAGGTGTGTTGTTCGGGAGAGAGCCAGTGTGCGCGCACACACACACACACTCATATTCACACATACAAACAGATGCTGAGGCACATATTAGCAAACAGCACACTTACATGCACATGTGCACTCAAACTGCTTCCAGATGATGCACCTGCGGTCTCAGAATCACCAGAGGTCAGGATCACATTGACCCAAATCACATCCCCACTTTACACCATCATATTATCCCACATTACTTTATTATGACAGAGGGTATAGAGACAATGGGTGTGAGAAACGTTCTCTGATTGCTCCATGAATACTGCATGAGTGTGATTCATTCTGTTCTTCTCAGATTATAGGTTATGTTCTCTAAAGGAATCATGACAGTTCAGCTTGCAACTTAATTTTACCGCACTTGCATGCGCGCACACACACACACACACACACACACACACACACACACACACACACACACACACACACACACACACACACACACACACACACACACACACACACACACACACACACACACACACACACACACACACACACACACACACTCCCTCATCAGTAGAGCAGCAGGGAGGACAGGTTACAGTAAACTCGTTGGATTGACTGAGGTCATGGTAATGAGTGTAATATTCTTTGATTCTTTGGGTTTTGGTGCCATTTCTCTGAGTAGTGCCAACTGTAATAAATAATCCACAGTACAAAGATAAAACAATGCAAAATTACAAAATATGCCAATAAATTGGATAAATCATTTTTCTATACAGACCGTGTCCATCAGCTATATCAGCGGTTAAAGTTACAGCGGTAAGCTGAGTCTCAATTGCCTCCTGTGAGCCCATTGAGTTGTAATAGACTGGGTCTGCATGCCGTGGGTTTGTTAGGAGGTAATTGAGAATGAATGGAGAAAAATCACTTGAGAGGAGCCAATGCCTCCATTGTGTTATGATTGGCCTATTATGCTGTTCACATGATAAAGCCCACCTGTTGGTTTTGTGCGTGTTCCGCACTCAGATATTTCAGCTTTATACCATATCAAAATCAAATTAAAAGGTACCATAGAATGGAAAATTAAATTTACCTGGGCAGAGTTGAATAACAAGAGTTCAGTACATGGAAATGACATACAGTGAGTCTCAAACACCATTGTTTCCTCCTTCTTATGTAAATCTCATTTGTTTAAAAGACCTCCGAAGAACAGGCGAATCTCAACATAACACTGACTGTTACAAGAGACAAGAGCTGTCGCTATTTTCATTTTTAAACACTTGCAGTCTGTATAATGCATAAACACAACTTCATTCTTTATAAATCTCTCCAAAAGTGTGTAATGTTAGCTTTAGCCACGGAGCACTATCAAACTCATTCAGAATCAAATGTAAACATCCAAATAAATACTATACTCACATGATCTGAAGCATGCATGCAGCATGCATGATGAACATTTTGTAAAGATCCATTTTGAGGGTTATATTAGCTGTGTGAACTTTATGCAATGTATATAGAGTCAAGAGCTTGGGGGGTGGGGAGCACGAGCATTTAAAGGGGCCACAGCCTGAATCGTCGCATATTTAATGATGCCCCAAAATAGGCAGTTAAAAAAATTAATTTAAAAAAATCTATGGGGTATTTTGAGCTGAAACTTCACAGACACATTCAGGGAACACCTTAGACTTATATTATCTTATTATCTTGTGAAAACGTGTTCTAGGGCACCTTTAAAATGACTTGATGTGTATAAATCGTGACCGTGTCCATCAAGTCATTTCAAATTTGATTTTGACATGAGATAAAGTGGAGATATCAAAGTGAAAGAATTGTTGTTTTGAAGCTACAAAAAGCACTTCCATCCATCATAAAAAGTAATCCATACAACTCCAGTGGGTTAATAAATGCCTTCTAACGGGTTTTTGTGAGAAAAATAACCATGTTTATTTAATAAACTATAATCACTGGCTTCCGGCAACATCTGTACACGCGTTTAGGAGAGTCGAGTTCCTGTAGAAGTGTGACCTCTGATCTATGACGTAGCTCCTCTACTCTTATATTGAAATCCTCTGACAATTTTCTTTAATAATTCTTGTTTTAGACTTCTAATTCGTGATGAGTGTTTTGTTCTGCTCAATTTTCCTTGCTTCAGCGTTTGTCAATTCGTACCTGAGCTTACGCTACGTCATACATCAGGTCAGAGGTCACCCTTTCACCAAAGCGGGACTCTCTGAACGCGAGTATATGGATATTTAAATATATAGATATTTGTCTTACAAAAACCCATTGCTTCGTTCAGAAGGTATTTATTAACCCACTGGAGTCGTATGGATTACTTTTATGAAGAATGGATGCACTTTTTGGAGCTTCAAAAACTCGGGCACTATTCAGTGACATTACAAAGCTGGGAAGAACCAGGATATAATTTAATATAACTAAGATTGTGTTTGGCTGAAAGAAGAAAGTCATATGCTGTACTGTCATCATTGCTTTGTACCAATGTTAGTTTTTGCTTAGTCTTACTTTGAGTTTGGATAATTTAAACCATTTAAGGTATTCATTTTTCTAAAATCATTTAAGTAGCTATATAGTTGTTAAATCTTAGTTAGATTTGTTACCTTAATTCGAACTGAATGTGTGGAATAAACTTAAAATCTTTAAAGTTTAATCTAATGATTGACTAAACCAACACTAAAATATAGGTGAATTGAACTTATATGAGTTTACAGTACTCATTCATATTAGTTTTAAAACTTAAATGTTTTAAGGCAATCGGTTTCCTCACATGGTTTTAGTTACTGTAACTTATCAGGTTTTATGGTGTAGGATGGCTTGAAGGTGAGTAAATTATGGGATAATTTTCATTTCATTCACAAAAAGATCTATAACATGCATTTAAAAAATACATGTATGTTTCCATTTCATGCCAAATTTTTTCCCATATAGTCCTAGTAGACAGCAAGATAAAATTGTGGTATTTATCTGACCACGTCACTCTCATGTATGCATCCAGAAAGTAGAATGTGTATCTGAATGTGTGTGTTTTGTACTACAATCTAAGTTGTTGTAATCTGAGGAGTTGGGTGTCCTTGATCTCACATGAGCAGTCTTCTGAGAAAACACTCCTAATTGATCAGTCGCTGTTCTTTAGTTTGAATCGCTGAGCTATACAATACTTTCTGATGCTGTTTGGTATCAGAACAATACAGCTGCTTTACTCCATTCATTATTCATTGTGAAACATGTCGAGCGATCAGTGCAAGACTGCTGAAAAGAGCTGCTGGTGCAGTAACTCCTTCGATGTCCTCAGAGCCGCTGACCAGATGGCCTGCAGGAGTGCCTTTAATGAGCATCATTATTTCATCCTTTAAACTCACTCTACTGATTTTAGCACCTCTATTTCACTTCGCAGGTTTAAACATGAAGCATCCTCACTTTAACCATGAGACAAACTCACATGTTGTGTATGTGTTAAGAGCTACATTCAGCCTCTGGAGGCTTTGATATTGTCTGTGTAGATTGACTGACAGTCACATTGTAGATGTACACACAGAATTATACATTACAGGCCGTCCCCTACATCACTTGAACTTGAGCTATGTCATAGTTGTGGTCATGCTCCTCTGTGTTCTGCGCAATGCTTCATTTGTCTTTAATGTAATCTTAAACAGATTTCTCAGTCTGACTGGAGGCCAGTCATTTTTTGTCCTCTTGCTGTTTAAATGATAGATAGATTTTTCTGCAGTGCTGTCAGTTACAAAATACAAATTCATCCAGAGGCTCACAGACTGCACAACCACATGCATATATACAACCACATGCACACACACACTCTCTACTGGTCAAAAGATTAGTATAATTTTTAGGGGCTTAAGTGTGTAGCGCTGATACCCTATTATAACTGTTAAATTTTCCAAAGATCAGCATTCTCCCCTAAAAGTGATCGGGCAGACCAAACTGTAAGTCATAGAGATTTCAATTTCAATTTTCAATTTATTTCCACTGCATCTGTACATGTTTACACATACCCATATACACGCATGCACATATAGCACAAGCTATATATATATATATATATATATATATATACACATAGCACACCTACCACACATATGCATATATGTGCACGCACGTGCACACGCCTACCTACGTAAGTATTCAACATTAACATGCGCATGTGTGCAGATATTATTTCTGACACTGTGGAAAATGGACACCCTAAGAAGCTATGCAGCTTATGGCCGGGGTCCATCACCAAATGCAGGCAAGACAGATGGTTTGGCAGATTTTCAATAATTTAAGTTGTAAATAATAATATAATAGTAAAATAATAAACAACAATACAACAATAACAAAAAAAAAAAAAAAAAAAAAAGAATAAAGGGTTATGATTTTAGTATAGGTCTGGTACAGTAATATGAATATGCAGTTTACTCATCATTACGTCATATAGGCGCTGCAAACTTCCTTGCCACATGTACAGGGAGAAATACAATAAAGGTAAAACCTCAGCTGCTATGACATTCATATACTATAATTTTCCAGCAGCTTACATTTTAAATTTCTTTTAAATATGGATAGTGAGGCAGACAGTTTAATATCATTGTCTAACTCATTCCATATTTGTGGTCCTCTATAGCAGACACTGAAACTAGTACATTTTAAGTTCCTAATTTTCCCTTTTAAAAGAGACTTTTTCCTTGTATCATGTTGGTGCGAAGATGAATATAGTGGAATAAGTTCACACAGTCTGCTGTTTAATTTGTGAACAGCGCTATACATTATACAAGCATTTCAGGAAGCTTTAGAAGACCATATCTATGGAAGAGAGGATTTGTCGGGGAGTTTGGCATGGACCAGGTAATTGCTCTTAAGGCTTTCTTTTGTATTACTAGAAGTTTTGCAGTGTAAGTAGGATATGTGTTGTTCCATATGACATTACAATAATTCAGGTGAGGCTCAAACAGAGATCTGTACAATGTCAACAATGCTTCAAATGGAAGCAGATGTCTTATTTTGAAGAATAAGCTGACGGTTTTGGATAATTTTTTGACAAGCTCGTCAATGTGTTTTTTGAAGTTTAGAGAATGATCTATGAAGATTCCTAAGAATTTGGTCGAGTCTACTTTTTGGATAGCTCTGTCATCTATCATTATATTTATATTGTAGTTTCTTTCATCACATCTGTTTGGGCTGAAGACAATATAAGAGGTTTTGCTAATATTTAAAGACAGTTTGTTGCATTTGAACCATATGCTGACCGTTGCCAATTGCTCATTTAGACATTTTTCTAGTTGGTCCATATTTTTATGAGATATAAACAGGTTTGTTTCATCGGTGAAAAGTATTTTGTGAATGTCGCTGGAACAATAAACAAAGTCATTAATATAACTTATGAATAAAAGTGGTCCCATAATGGATCCCTGTGCAACCCCAGTTTCAATGCTTTTTGTGTAGGAGTTTATTCCCTCAACATTCACATATTGCTCTCTTCCACAGATAGAATTTTCAAACCACTGGAGTGCTACTCCCCTGACACCATAGTGCAATAATTTACCAAGCAAAGTTTCATGATCAATGGTATCGAATTCCTTTGAAAGATCCAGAAAAACACCAATACCATACTCTCCTCTTGCAAAAGCATCATTAATTTTCTCCACAAGGTCAAAAATAGCCATATACGTGGTGCTGTTTTTCTAAAGATTGAAATTTTGAGGGCTACAACATCACTCAGGCTTGCCCTGATTGGCCTGACGGGGGCGCTACAGCGGTCAAAAGTATGAAATGGCTCATAACTCCTAAATCTTTAGGGGAAATTTTCAGGTATTTTTTTTAATTTTCATAATTTTTTTTGAAAAAACTACTTTTGCGAACTAGTCCTAGTCCTACCAAACCAGTGCAGAGTCTTATTGTTAATAGTTATAAAAAACTGTTTTAAAATTCATTGTCCCAAAACATTTGAAGTGGGCGGAGCCACTTTTACTAAAATGGCTATAACTTGTGAACAGAATGAGATATTTTCACCAAACTTGGCACACCTATGTAAGAGCTCAATCTGTGGTTGCATGAAAAAGGACCCGGCAACTGGCCACTTGGTGGCGCTCAATGGCCTTGCAGTGTCTTTGTCTGAGGTGCCATGACTGTCTATCGCGTTTTCGCGATTGTGCATCGCACAATTTTTCACGCATGCCCACGACATTCATACCACATGGTAGAACAACTCATTCTGAGCAACTTTACCTCTAGGACCGCCGCTGTCCATCGAATCGTTCGTTAAATATTGGAGATTATTTTAAACTAAGTCCTAGGTTTTTGGCTCAACCACGATAACTGTTTTAGAAACTATAGATTTCCTATGGTAAATTGCCTGTATTTGCTGCATACGGATCGAGATGGTTACAGGCTTGCTAATTAAAACATAATACCTTTTTATGCATGTGCTCAATTATTTATAATGGTACTGTAGCGTCTGGACCAATCAGCCACACAATTATTCATGGTATTTAATGAATTACCCATAAACTCACTCTCACTATCAAAGTTCTCTGAACTCATCCCCCTAAAACTGCAACCAACATCCCAAGTGTAGCTAGCACACAGGCACAACTAGGTGTCCTGTTACAGTTATATGGTACTTTTATGATCCATAAGAATGCTGTAGAGACTAGTGACTCATCCTTCCTGAGAAGGACAAATAAACTCTCTTAATCCTACGTATTCTCTATATAACCACTTGGGAAATGTATAAACATGTATCCAAGTTTCCCATCTCATGACTTTCCTTTTATAGGCTTTATTCTATGTATTAATTCTCTCTTTTGAACTATTTTGGTATTAATGTTCCATAGTTGCAAATGTATAGTTAACTGAGATCACATTGGCAGCATGCTTGGTATCTACGGACTCCAACTTTCATTTCCTATTTGGTAATTTATGTTACATGTTACTAACTCTGTGACACATTAGTATTATAAGAATCTAGAGGGTTCTTCTCTCAAACATCCAATCCAGTGTCTTATGCTAATATCTTGCTACAGAACAAAGACTCGTAAAACTTCCCTCCGAGGGGGCAACTCCTTATTGGCTCAGACACCTTAAGAGGGTGTGATGTCTCCACCCCTTATATTCATGGATCACAAGATAAAACCTTCTCTTCCTGCTCTTCCTCCTCTTCTTCTCTTTTACTGATGAATGCTGACGTCAAGATGATGCTTTAAGAAGCTAGAAGCTTCTAAGGAACCCCAAGCTTGTGCCAGGCCTCGGCCTAGACCTTCCATTCACCAAAGATCCTCTGAATCCAGCCGGTTCTCTTTCGTCAAGAAAATATCAGCAAAGATTCAACGGGAGCCTCCACAAATTGCATCAGGACAGTTTTAATTCAACTTGGAGAGACATGCAAGTATCAAACTTAGTCTCATTATCGGATACATTGAGTATCCTTACCCCTTTTAAAGAAGGGCCTGTTAAAACTAAACTGATGGTTTGCTCAAGGCTGTTGATCTGCTGAATGTCCAACAATGCTGTAACTTCTTGCTTCCTGTACTCTGCTTTCTCTCTCTCTCTTGGTAAACTGTATGCATGTATGTGTGTGAATGTTAGAGTAGTTTAAGTATTTAGTCTAGTTAATAAAGTCTTGTTCATGTCACACGTAAGGTTGTCCGTGTTTTGCGCTCATGTACGGGAGTCCCTATTCATGTCGGTCCTGACTACAGGCTTTTAGTAGAATAAGATTGTTATTTCCCATAACCTGGAAATGAACATTTCTTAGTTAATAAACAATTAACACTGTGTGTTCATTGAACAACAGGTTAATTGATTGTAATATTAATTTTATTACATTAAGTTAATTTTATTGACTGATTAAAATATTAATAATTAATTATAACTAGTTATGATTAATTATTCATATTTATTTTGAGCTAATTTGCTACAAATGGTGGAGAATGCGGGCATGAATAAACAAAGATTATGAGCTTAAACCACTGTCAATTTAAAAGTGTGCATTTGATAATTCCAGTCAGAATATGTCAGACGATGCGCATTTTGGTCACTAATTGCTGGCTTGTTAGATGCTGATAAAGTGATGGCTTGAATTGACATCTCTACTGTAACTGAAAGAGTCTACTCTTGACACATTTTAGCATATGTTCAAATGGTATCAGTGTAAAGTTAATCTGATTTTAGCGAAGAAATCCTAATCTCAGTATTAGAGCGTAAGCCTGTGTTGACGAAGGAATCTCAGCTCAGCGGCATGTAAACTGTACCAGAATTGATTATTCTGCTTTGGTTGGAGAAATACCAATTGCAGTATTGCTTAACCTGTTTCTGATGAATGAATCTCAGTACAGTGTTATATAAATGTAGATTTGGGTAATGCTCCCCTGTTATAGTTAAGATTGATGTCATTCATCTAAACTTTGCCTGCACCTACAAGCATAGCTATCTTTTGACCAAAACTGTGTTTCACTCGCTGAAAGGAATATCAGTATTCATGCACAAGACGGACTTAACTATATATGCTTAAACAAGCTTTGACTTACAGCAAACTGTGTAATTACCCTTTAAACAAGTACAAGACGTTGTTTAAAGTAGAGAGAAGAGTTTACATGAGTAAAATTTGCAAATGCCAAAACATATTTGCATTTTACTGAATGTAATATCAAGTTTTTGAAAATCTGAAAGTATAAGCGTCACATTTTAACTCTATACGTAACTTGTTTGAAATGAGCAGACAGTCTCAATAAACTGTTTGAATTGCCCAAATGTGCATTGGTTCCCATGACAACGACTTGTCACAGGAAGTGCTAACTCATCACCCTGTGATGCCATATTGTAAACAAACCAGGCTAGGTGGCTAAGCTAACCTCACCTAGCAGCCCTGCACCTCAGGCTAAGCTAACTAATAGCTTCTACAGTTAGTGGTTAGCATCATTTACGTGAAGCCTTTAACTATAGCTTGTGTGTATGCAGTGTGAACTGATCTAAACCAATTTCCCTTAACCACATTCCTGGTTTTCTGATTTCTTTCTTTCCTTACCTTTAATTCTTCTCAGCTAATTTCACCTGCACTTAGGTGCATTTCTCCCTGAACACTGTTCAGCTAAATCTGCAGTTACTAGGGTGATTAAATCTAAATTTAATTACATGTAAACTGTTTAACTAAAGAAGAATTCTAGGATTTATTGAGATATTTCAATAACACGTTGACTAAACTTCTGGGAGGGACACACACATGGTGTGGTCCTGAACACGCTGCAGCTGTGACCAACTATAGAGTGATTTCCAAAGCTAATCTAATTGTTAATCACTAGTGCTATTGACTATTCCCAATACCAGGTCATTCTGCTGTTTTAATCACTTCTTTAAATATTTTATTGATTTTAATTATAATAGCAGTCAGCTATTTGTTTTTACTAGTATTTCTTTCATCTATGTGATTTATTTACATTTTCCTGTTTAGTCTTGTGTGGTTTAATTTCCCAATATAACCACAAGCAACTAGACATACTCTCCTTCTTGATTTTGTTTATTTACAACAGTTGCTTCAATTTTATGAGCCAGTTACAAAGGAATCCGAATGATTGCTATGGCATAATTTTGAGCACCACTAATAAGCACAATCTAATAGGAAAGCTCTCCTCTTCCTCTCTCTTTCTCTTTTCCATTTGTTCGGAGGTCAAGCCTGTTGTGAGCCATCAGTAAGAAATACTAAGAAATAATCTGACCACAAGAACCATCTTAAGTCATTTATTAAAGCTAGCTGTATTTTATACACCTGGCTGCTCACTGTGCCTTTAGCCCTAAATTCTGTTTGATCTTGCAGTAGTCTCTTGCCCTTACTCTCACCACAAGCGTGCCTAAATGTTGCAGATGCTCAGCCTAACTGCCCAGATGGCAGACCAAAAGGACTGGCTATGTGTCGTGAGGAACACCCTCCTAACCAGTGCTGCTGAGCAATTACGGCACCAGAGCCAAAAGCAACTGGACAAAGATGGAAGAGAAGTAAAGGCAGACGACTCAAACCAGAGGTGTGATCACAATGATCTGACTGAAGTCAACTTCTTCCTGGCCCACATCCTCGCTGTTTTGAAACAGGAGGTGAACAACCTCAAACTCCAGATCACAGAGACTCACAAGGAGCTGATGCATGCTAAAAGCCACATAGACCAGCTAGAGATGGAGGCTTGGGACAGACGCAAGGACCCTGACAAAATAGAGACACAGAAGAAAAGAGAACTGAGACTCTCTTACCTGCAGCAAACAGAACCATTGCAGGAGAAACGTCTCACTTCACCGCATGGAGTCAGCAGAAGAACCTCCCCCAGCCAAGCACAGAGGTACAGAGGGGGAGGCCAAAGCCTTCTGCTTGACACCTTATCAGCCATTTTCCTGAAATCCTCTGCAGCTGCAGAAGGAGAAGGATTAATTCAGACAGACCCAGGTACCAGACCTACCACAGGGAGAAGCCAGGGATGGGAGCATCCTCTCCCTGCAGACACAGCAGGATCTCCAACAGCAGGCAGCCCAAGGACGACTGGACACGCCTGCATCAGACCTGCAGGAGCTTCTAACGCTAGTAAGATAGCTCCTTGAACAGTTCTTACCTGAGGAGTACTCAGCAGTACAAGCTTCTGACCACTCACACAACACCAGCTCAGAGACCTGAGCTTGTCTACTGTCTACATCAACCGCAATGGAACGACCACCACTCCAGGAGACACATACAACCAGAGCCCATCACAGCCTTCCAGCCTTGTGTGCCAGTGGTGTGTCTGATCTCTCTACACCTTCAACGTCGTTCGCTGTTGTCCATAGAAAGAACAACAACGATCGAAAGGGGGGGATGTAGCGTCTGGACCAATCAGCCACACAATTATTCATGGTATTTAATGAATTACCCATAAACTCACTCTCACTATCAAAGTTCTCTGAACTCATCCCCCTAAAACTGCAACCAACATCCCAAGTGTAGCTAGCACACAGGCACAACTAGGTGTCCTGTTACAGTTATATGGTACTTTTATGATCCATAAGAATGCTGTAGAGACTAGTGACTCATCCTTCCTGAGAAGGACAAATAAACTCTCTTAATCCTACGTATTCTCTATATAACCACTTGGGAAATGTATAAACATGTATCCAAGTTTCCCATCTCATGACTTTCCTTTTATAGGCTTTATTCTATGTATTAATTCTCTCTTTTGAACTATTTTGGTATTAATGTTCCATAGTTGCAAATGTATAGTTAACTGAGATCACATTGGCAGCATGCTTGGTATCTACGGACTCCAACTTTCATTTCCTATTTGGTAATTTATGTTACATGTTACTAACTCTGTGACACATTAGTATTATAAGAATCTAGAGGGTTCTTCTCTCAAACATCCAATCCAGTGTCTTATGCTAATATCTTGCTACAGAACAAAGACTCGTAAAACTTCCCTCCGAGGGGGCAACTCCTTATTGGCTCAGACACCTTAAGAGGGTGTGATGTCTCCACCCCTTATATTCATGGATCACAAGATAAAACCTTCTCTTCCTGCTCTTCCTCCTCTTCTTCTCTTTTACTGATGAATGCTGACGTCAAGATGATGCTTTAAGAAGCTAGAAGCTTCTAAGGAACCCCAAGCTTGTGCCAGGCCTCGGCCTAGACCTTCCATTCACCAAAGATCCTCTGAATCCAGCCGGTTCTCTTTCGTCAAGAAAATATCAGCAAAGATTCAACGGGAGCCTCCACAAATTGCATCAGGACAGTTTTAATTCAACTTGGAGAGACATGCAAGTATCAAACTTAGTCTCATTATCGGATACATTGAGTATCCTTACCCCTTTTAAAGAAGGGCCTGTTAAAACTAAACTGATGGTTTGCTCAAGGCTGTTGATCTGCTGAATGTCCAACAATGCTGTAACTTCTTGCTTCCTGTACTCTGCTTTCTCTCTCTCTCTTGGTAAACTGTATGCATGTATGTGTGTGAATGTTAGAGTAGTTTAAGTATTTAGTCTAGTTAATAAAGTCTTGTTCATGTCACACGTAAGGTTGTCCGTGTTTTGCGCTCATGTACGGGAGTCCCTATTCATGTCGGTCCTGACTACAGGCTTTTAGTATAATAAGATTGTTATTTCCCATAACCTGGAAATGAACATTTCTTAGTTAATAAACAATTAACACTGTGTGTTCATTGAACAACAGGTTAATTGATTGTAATATTAATTTTATTACATTAAGTTAATTTTATTGACTGATTAAAATATTAATAATTAATTATAACTAGTTATGATTAATTATTCATATTTATTTTGAGCTAATTTGCTACATACTTATTATAGTATAGTGTTAAAAATAAAGCACTAAATGACAATATTTTTATTTGAAATTTGGAAGAAATGTTATCAATATTTAATAGAATGAAGCAAAAATGTTCATTTTATTCAAACACATACACACACACACACACACACACACATACACAATAAATAGTAAATCCAGTGAACCTGATTTTGCAGTGGTCTCATAATTTTTCCAGAGCTGTATGTATGCCAGTACTCTCTTTCTCTCTCTATACTGTAGGTCTTTATGAATTCATAGTTTATTTAAAAAGTTTTGTTTGCAACAAATGTCCACAACAAATATTGTATAAGCCTTTAGTCATGTCATTGTTTCTGCTTCTTTCCCCCACTCTCTGGGTCTTGAAACGGGATTGTACTATTTCCTCAGTCACACTCTTCAACTTAATGTTGTTATGAAGTGTCAAAAGTTGACAGATGGATCCATGGGAACTAATGGTAACGTCAGGCTGTATATAACAGGAGGTGCTGTGTAAGTTGTCTGGTGCTGTACATTAGCCGTGTGTAATCTGTCACAGATGCAGCTTTAGTATCTGCAGCACGGTGAATCTGTTATATTCCTGTACCTTCATTCTCTGGCCTTGATGCAGAGAAATAAATGAATACTGATAGTAGCACAGAGGTAATAGACTCTCGCTGCAGAATGCACCCGCTAGCATTTTCTCTCTCTTGCTCATCCTCATTTTCTCTCTCTGTCAGCACTTTTCTGTGTTCCCTGCAAAGTTTGTCACTAATCTTAACACACTATCAATAAGTCTCATTTAAAAACATTGAATTCCCTTTTATCTGGTTAATGGTGTGCACACAGCTGTCATTACAGTCTTTACACTTGCTGTGGAGTCACAAAATCTCTGTTTCAAACTGTTTGTAAGATTTAGCACACTACATTACTGAAGCTAAGTGGCGTTGTGCTAGACTATAACCAGAAACATATACTTAAAGAACACATTGCAAGTGTGCTTTTGTGTTTCTGTGGTGTTAATAACCTCCTCATATGCCTGGTAATGCCTTTGCAAACTGAGTTTGAATGACTAGCATGAGCCAGTTAACCTCTGCTGGTAGATTTCTGAAACTACTGTACACCATCTAGACACAAATGTCTTTTTCTTAGTTGAAAGCCATTCAGAAATGGCCTTGTTATGGAATATTGAGATGTGAGAGCACTGAGTGTATGCTAACAGATAGCTTAGCATTCACATTCATATAAGGGTCAGTTTACATGACACCATTTTCAACTAAGATTGGGAAACATTTTATGCGTTTTGGCTGCTCATTTACAAGACAACAGTGTTTTTGGTGCCTGAAAAAGCAAACATGTTTCAAAATGCACGTTTTTGAAAAATATACTGTAATCGTCTCCATGTAAACTACAAAAATGCAAATTTGTGAAAACGGTGATGTCATGTGTATGTCTATTACCTGTTCAGACTATAGGCGCGTAGTGTTTCTTTACAAAGTGACATCGCCAACTACTGGCCTGGCAGCAGGATACAGCATTTTTTTGTCATTTTCACAGATCCGTTTGAAAATGCTTTCCATTTTTAGTACATCGTTGTGATGTGTATTGTTCAGATAGCATAGGCGTTTGATAAATGTTAAAAACATTCGCTTTTTTTTTTTTTTTTTTGGCCTTCGATAAAAAATATCCTTTGATAGTTCATTTTAATCATTTTAACTGCACTAAAAAAAAGCTGGGTTAAAAACAACCCATGTTGGGTTGAAAATGCACAAACCCAGCAGTTGGGTTAAATGTTTGCCCGACCTGCTAGGTAGTTTTATTTAACTTTATTTAACTATTGTTTAAATATTTTATTGCTTGCTTAAAATGAATCCAAAATATGTTGGAAATTAACATTTTAATATGTTTAATAAATTAACATTTATTAATAAGTTTAATGAATAATAATTAAACAATAAACATTTATTAAATTATTAATTAATAAATGTTCACCTTTTTATTATTATTGTTTCCTCTAGTAATTATGTGTCTGACTTTTAATTTCCAACCTATTTTGGGTTAATTTTAAGCCAGTCATATAGTAATTTTTAAACAATAGTTGGGTTAAATAAAACTGAATAAATAAAAAATTTAACCCAACTGCTGGGTTTGTCCATTTTCAACCCAACTTGGGTTGTTTTTAACCCAGCATTTTTTTTTAGTGTAAAATAGCATCTAAATTTAGTCAGCAAAATAACATTTTAGTTGACAAGACAGTGCAAATTTAAACATAATATTCAAAGATTTTATATATTAATTTAAATGTACTATAACATTTAAAAAATAAATAAATAAATTTGACAAACTGTCTTTGTTGTGCTGTAATAACATTATAATTTTCCTTGTTTTAGTGCATTGTTACTGAAAGAAGACATTCATAACTTTTAACATAACAAGCAGGTAAAAAGTTCAAATTCACTTGTACAATGTGCAGATTTAATTATAATACTATGTTTCTGATTGATCTGAACTTTAAAATTGAAAGTGGAAAATATAAAAATAAAAACTAATTTAAAATATGAATAAAAACTATAATAGTATCTCAATGAAATGAAAACAGCCAGCTGTAGACTGGTTAAAACTGGTTAAAACAATCTTTCTCAGCAAGACGACAGTAGTTGACCTGAAAGAGAAAACTGAGCATAGAAGACATTTTTCTGTTCACATTGTGTTATGAACTACATTCTGTTTTATTCACTCTTTTGCGTTCATGTGCATTGTATGTTTCAGCCGAAGTTTACGTTGAGAATTGAGTTTAGCTCCATGAAGTCAGGAAGACACTAGTGTTCAGTCTAATATTACTCTCTCTGTTTCTGTCTGTCTAGGAACCTTGGGAAATCTGGATTGAGAGTATCATGCCTTGGTCTGGGTGAGTCTTACATTACATCATAGAAGATATTTCCACATGCTGTATGTGTGCAGTATCAGCAGACACAGTTTTTGCAGGGTTCGGTTTAACAGTTCATTAATCATGACACCACGCTGACTTTCACAAACACACACACACAATCTGGCTCTTGATGTCTGGGATAGAAGGACTGGGACTTGAACAGTGGGATATATGAAAGCAATTACAAAAGCTGAACTTCAGTAACCGGAGTGGGCCAGTCAGCATCCGTACCTCAGAGACGGAAAAAAGGCAGACTCAGCTTTCAGAGTGAAACAGGCCAATGCTACAGGGACTCCGTATGCCTGTGCGTGTGTGTCTTTTAAAATATGAGCACTATGGTGTACGATATGTGTGTTACTAAATATAAAATTAACCAGGAAGATAAATAGCTCTGAATGCGAGGCTCGAGTAGGAGGCAAATGTTTGAATCCGGCCTTTGTCTGGTCATGATCCCATTCTTCTTTTTCTCCCACCAATGATTTCCATCTTACTGTCAATAAAAAGTGATTGAATAAATCTATCATATATGTGTGCAACAGGTGGGCGGCAGGGCTGTTTTGATACCGTCACGGACAAGACAATGGGAAAAACATTGCTAAATGCAAATCATAAAGTCTAGTAGATCACTAAGTAGATTTTAATGAAAATTTAAAACGACAGTTTTTTAATGCATTAATGCATCAGTAAATGAATCAGTGCTCATAATGTAACCTGTCCTCCAGAACAGATTCATTTAAAATAAAGGAATGTTTTGTTCATGAATAACTCAAATTGCTTGATGAATCAGTGAGTCGCTCATAATGCAACCTTTCCTCCAAAAACAGTCACTGAACGACTCATTTCGGTGAACAGATTCATGTGATCGTTTGATCGTTTGTTTTGTCTCTAGTTTTTAACAAATCAGTAAATAAATCAGTGACTCGCTCATAATGTAACATGTCCTGCAGACCGGGTCACCGAATGAATCTGTGTACAAATCTGAACTGGTCATTTTGGTGAGAAGAGATTCAAAGGATTCACTGAGAATAAAATATATTTTTGATCATGAATCTGTTTTTTAATGAATCGGTTGAGTAAATGAATCACTGACTCACTAGAAAGGGTCACTCAATGAATCAGTGAACAAATCTGGGGTGTGTTTCCAATACAACGATGTAACTCGCTGCTTCACTACCATATGAATCATTGAACAAATAAACTAGCTAGTCACGAAACTAGTTCCCGAAACCGTATTGTCGCAAACCTGTCGTTCAGACACGTTGGTTAATGACGTCACGCAGGTGCTGGAGTGAGAACTTTGTTAAATGAATCCGTTTGAGATCCAATTAATGCTAGATTTTTTGCTATAAATTACGGACATGTGTGAACTTTGTAAGGACTAATTCTCACTTTTCTCAGTTATTTTGCTTTAATTCCAGATTAAATCAAATGCTTGTTCTTACATATCAGAGCACGTACGCACATGCACACTCTTCAAAAACGGTGCTTAAAATCTCTTGACAAACTAAAATATGTAAATGACATTTGTATATATTCAAAATAAAAGATATACATTGTACTTAATGTCAGCTTGCTTATTTTGCTCAAGGTAATGATTTATTAAATCCACATGTCATAAAAACAAGAAACTGTGCTTCTAACTGCAGCTCGAGAGCTGTCGTTCCAACCACACAAGTTTGCGATGCAGTTTGCGAATGTTCGTTTGAACGATGGTTTTGGGAAACTCCAAATCATTGAACTATGTTAGTAATGACGGAACTTAGTTGGCTAATGATGCTTTTGGGAAACGTACCCCTGAACTAATCGCTGTGTTAAGCAGATTCAAAGAGTCATTGAGAAGAACCAACTCAAAAGAATCATTAAAGGTGCCCTAGAATCAAAAATTTTATTTACCTTGGCATAGTTGAATAACAAGAGTTCAGTACATGGAAAAGACATACATTGAGTTTCAAACACCATTGTTTCCTCCTTATGTAAATCTCATTTGTTTAAAAGACAGAACAGGCGAATCTCAACATAACACTGACCGTAACAGTCAGGATCATTAATATGTACGCCCCCAATATTTGCATATGCCAGCTCATGTTCAAGGCATTAGACAAGGGCAGGACATCTGGATCTGTGCACAGCTGAATCATCAGACTAGGTAAGCAAGCAAGAACAATAGCAAAAAATGGCAGATGGAGCAATAATAACTGACATCATCCATGATTACATGATATTTATAGTTATATTTGTGAACTGTCTTTCTAAATGTTTTGTTAGCATGTTGCTAATGTACTGTTAAATGTGGTTAAAGTTACCATCATTTCTTACTGTATTCACGGAGACAAGACTGTCGTTATTTTCATTATTAAACACTTGCAGTCTGTATGATTCATAAACACAACTTCATTCTTTATAAATCTCTCCAACAGTGTGTAATGTTAGCTTTAGCCACGGAGCACTATCAAACTCATTCAGAATCAAATGTAAACATCCAAATAAATACTTTACTCACATGATCTGATGCATGCATGCAGCATGCATGACGAACATCTTGTAAAGATCCATTGAGGGTTATATTAGCTGTGTGAACTTTGTAAATGCACTGTATTATAGAGTCGAGAGCTTGGGGGGAAGGGAGTGTGCGATTTAAATGGGCCGCAGCCTGAATTGGTGCATAGTTAATGATGCCCCAAAATAGGCAGTTAAATAATAATAATAAAAAAAAATCTATGGAGTATTTTGAGCCGAAACTTCACAGACACATTCAGGGGACACCTTAGACTTATATTACATCTTGTAAAAACTGGTTCTAGGGCACCTTTAAGAAGAACTCACTAAAAAGTTTAAATCTGTCACTTGGTGGAAACTAGCATAGCAAATTAGGCATATTCCAGAAGATTGCTTGGTTTGTCTTCGTCCTTAAACACCATGAAATATGCAAAGTAAAATAAAATATGACCCAGACCATATTAAAAAAAAATTGTGTACATTTTGTGGAAGAACATTGTTTTGGTTGTGCTTTGACTCTGTGTGACTGTGCAGATGAATATGGTTCTTTCTCATAAATAAAAAAGAGAGAGAAAGATTATCCTACTGCTCATAAAACATGATGCCTGAAGTAAACCAGTTAAAAACCACAGGTCTAAAACTTTCTGCACCATCTACTACAGGGTAAGAATGATTTTGAATCAAAAATGATTCAGTACTTACATAATTGCAGTCCTTTTAATGAAGCTATTTCGTGTCGTTTATGAGTGACAGAAAATAGCTCAATTCAAATGTGAACAGTGGAAGCATGCAGCTTGTATTTGACTCAGAACAGCACAAGTGTTTCACTACTAAAATCTCCGAATATAATTTTCAGGAAGATAAAGTGTGTATTAGTCATGACTCTGTGAGACAAATGGATGGCTCATGTGCTGTGTCACGTCTGTATTTCCAGCAGAGCACAGCAGACAGGTCGAGGTGAGAGTGAGGTCATGTCCGCCTCCACAACAAGTTAAGAATCTTTTATGTAACTCTGATTTCTCAAATCAAACCCTAGAGAGTGAAAGGATATCTGACTCTCTTGCAGAGAAGGAACAGAATGAGTTAAATATAGAGGCAGGTTAAGTGTGCAGCAGAGAGACTGTGTGGGTTTGTTCGGAGAATATAAGAGGAAAAAGAACAGATTTACCTCACAGCCTTGATCGAACGAAAGACTTTAGACTAATATATATATTAGAAATTCACAGTGCTTCTTTAAAGGTGACAGAAATAAATGTTTCATTAGTTTATCACACTTCTACTTTACAAATTTCATTAATTGTCATAAGCCAAAAGAAAAACAGAAAAAGATTCTTTGAGTGAAGATGATAGTTGGAGTTGGTGGAGGTGTAGTTGTCCAGGAGGATTTTTGTACGAGCAAAATTGAGAGCAGCCACGCAGGAAGCCGTCTCATGCAAAGGTCAGCATGCTGCCAACTGGCTATCTCCCATAATGCCACAAGTGCACAGAACGGGTGGTGCTACACCAATGTTTAGGCAGGGAGCACGCTCAGACACGGCTGCCTGCCGCGGACCCTGCCAAACTGCATTAGGGAAAGCAGGAGTTCACCGACATCTTCACACAATTCTTCATGACACTGCAGAGCAGGTCAGACAAGCTAGTATGTTATTAAAAACAAACTCCTTTAAATATAAGCTCTTTAGTCATTTCTCTTTATCATCAGAAAATGTGAGTAATTGACATTGGATTGAAAGGTTCAGTTGTCTCTTATATCCCCTGGAAAAGCTTTCTCATGGGCAGAATTACCATAATTATGGGATTCCAGCTTGTAAAAAGCCTCGTAGAACTCATAATTACAACTTGTAAGCTCTGAATTTTCTGAGAGAGCCGACTTGTACCATGTGACCGCTGTACCACAGATTCATTTATGCATTGATAGCGTTACCAGTGTTAACATCTCAGAGTGGAGTGTCACGCGTTGTCATCTCGTAATTATGCTAATGGTGTGAACGCAGCAATAGTTCAATGATTCTGTGTTTTCCTGCATCAGAAAACTTAGGCAGCTGACTTGTTGTCTCGCTGCCCTATCAGGCAATGACTTTGCAGGCAGCGTTTGCACACCAAGGCACCTTATGAAACTGATTTCAGACAGACTTCTAAGGCAGCGCAATGTTTGATGATCTACAGCAAGTTAGCACGAGCTTTGGTGATAACCAAGCGAATATTTAAAGGATTAGTTCACTTTTGAATTAAAATTTCCAGCTAATTTACTCACCCCCATGTCATGCAAGATGTTCATGTCTTTCTTGTCGAAATGAAGTTAAGGTTTTTGATGAAAACATTTAGGATTTTTCTCCATATAGTGGACTTCATCAGGGTTCAACAGGTTGAAATGTCAGTTTCAGTGCAGCTTTAAAGAGCTCTACATGATCCCAGACGAGGAATTAGGCAGTTAAAAAAAATCTATGGAGTATTTTGAGCTGAAACTTCACAGACACATTCAGGGGAAACCTTAGACTTATATTACATCTTGTGAAAACTGGTTCTAGGGCACCTTTAAGAAGAACCCACTAAAAAGTTTTAATCTGTCACTTGGTGGAATCTGTCACTGAGATTTTTTTCACCCTACCGCAGTACTTCTGCCTACGTCACACATGACCTTTACAATGTGATTACGTAATGCGTGGCGCATCGCATTGCAGTGCAAGATGAGCATTTGTGGTGAAAAAGTACTTGCAGACCACAGTCATAGTTCATTTCTCTAAAGATGCACAGTGGTTAAGCAGCAAGTTATGTCACCATACAGGCTCCCTAGGTTGCCAGTGTGAGCCTCTTACTGAGAATGTTTAGATATGCTGGATTTACTGTAGCAATGGTCTGTTTGAGCACAAAACTGACATGGGGATATTGGCAATTCCCTAATATAGTGCGATCAAGGCTAATGAGATGGGTGGAAATGAAAGCAAAGTTATTGAATTCTCCATATTTCTTTTAGTCCTCCTCTTTTTTCTTTTCCCAGGTTATTTGTTACTTGTTGCCATCTGCTCATTGATTGAATCGGAGAGATTCTGCCAGCTGGTTGTAGTTGTAAAGTGAATAGTTTGTAAATTAAATTCTAGCTCTGCCTCTAAATGCCTCTAATGTACACACAAAAATGAATCTTTTGATGATTTCGTACATTGGCCTTTGGTTCATTTCCCACACCCTGAGGAGGAATCCTACTCACCTCAAAACGTCACTCATGAAAAAGTTTCAGAGGCTCAGAAATGTTTATTTCTGTAAACACCTCAGAATTTCATCACGGTTCTTTTGTTCTGAAGCTCTTGTAATCACGTCCCTTAGGCTGAGGTTAAACAGACAGACTTAAAGTGCAGTTCAACAATCTTTTTTTGTGGTTTAGGGAGGGAAGAGTTTGATCCCTTTGCCGGTTTCTTGAGGTATGTAGTGATTTCACGAACAGTGGGCACTGGTCCTGCCTGATTGTCAGGTTCAACATGAAATGATTTGGGGAATTGAGATAAAATCCAGTGGAGAGTGCAATCCTCACAGGTTTAAAGGGTTTTTCTGGTGAATTTGATTTGATTTTGAGTAAAGTCATTACAGGATGGAGTGTGGAGTTGATTTAAATATGGATATGAATGCATCTTTAAAACATATAAAACAAATATAGTTTTTAATAGTAAGTAATGTCACGCTTAGGTTGTAATGAGCACACAAAATGAAGAAAATTCAAAAGAATAAACAGTCCTTAATAATAAATCTAAGGGAGAACAGCGAAGAAACACAACCACGTTAACCAAAGAATATCGGACAGGGAACAAACTCAAACTGAAGGAAACGTAATTACACAGAGCAACCAAAAGAGCTAATGAGTTAATTAAAAAAATAATTAAAATAAAAACTGGGAAACTAGGGCCACATCCACACAAAGCCAGAGCTTTCCTTATCTGATCTTTTTCCTCGTTCTAAAAAAAAAATCTGTAAACACGACGTTGTCTCAAGAAATATCTGCGTACACATGAAACCACTGAAACCGACACAAAACGATGTAGTATACATGCCAGATCAATAAGTGGCGCTGTAATTCTGCCACAGAGATGCACTAAAAATGAAGCATGCGCATAATCCTTGCACGCTGTATACAAACTTTAGTAAATCTTAGAAATAAAGCTTTACTTTAGTATAGCTAATAGGCTCAGTAGCTTCTGCGGCACGAACACAAGCATGTAGTCCTCTGTTGTTGTTGTTGTTGTTACATGACGTAGCAGCGTCTGACTAGTGTCAAGGCGTGGGGTGATGTGTTTCACAAAATATACAGATTGGCTGTACACATGAAAACACAAGGGTGAATTTTTCAGATTTATCCACTCTGGTTTCAGGCTCAGGCTCCCAAAATGCCAGATCTGTCTAGACGAAACGCCGATATGATACAACATTTTTACGAATACAGCTAAATGCGTCTCCGTGTGGACATTACATTACAGCTAAAGTTCTAACTTTCAATTTATTTGAAGTTATTTAACAAATCAGTTAAGTATGTCCTCATAATGTAATCTGTCCTGCAGATATATTCTATATAAAGTTGTCAAACAGAGTTTTTTTAAAAATAAATGCACAATTCTTTCCAACCTTCTGTTTGTTTGTAATATATGTATATATATATATTCTCGAAAAGTAATCCAAATAGTCTACATTTGCTGCGTATGGATCTGCTTAGCTGCAGGGGATTTGAATGTGATGTAGCATAACACACATAGGCATGAAGTCCAGCCTACAAAATCAGAATACACTAAATATTTCATTTAGCCAAATGCATGACACTTCAATGACATTCATTTCATTTAGACTACAATCCATAAAAGACTATGGGCCCTATAATACACCCGGCGCAATGCGACGCAAGGCGCAGCGTAAGTGTGTTTGCTAGTTTGCGTCCGGATCCGTTCGCGTTTTCCCGTTCAGCGCCACGTACTTAAATTAGTAAATGCATTTGCGCCAGTTAGTGCGCCCATGGGCGTGCTGGTCTAAAAAAGAGGTGTGTTCAGGCGCATTGCTATTTTAAGGAGCTGAAAATAGACTGCGCCATAGACCAACTCAAACCTGGTCTAAAGTCTAAAGTCAGTGGCGCAATATTTTTTTGTTAGAGCGCGTTGGTAGAAACTGCGCCTCTGGGCGCGTCCACAGTGCGCGTTGACTTTGCTTATTACACACAGGGATGCGCATCACACAAACATGCCAAATATTAAAAACAAAAGGATTACAGTGTAAAAGAATATTATTGTGTAGGCTACATAAATATAAAAATGTAATATTAATAGTCATTGCGTGTATTAGAATTAGGCTACCTATTTTCAATTCAGCCTATTACTACTTTTAATGATGAACAAAATTGTGCCAATACAAACACATATATATTAACTGACTCATCGCGCGGAGCTATTTGAAAGCCTGCATTTGCAAGCCCGCTTTAACTTCGCGCACGAGCAGATCGGTTACTTCGCTTGAAAAGCGTTCAGCTTTTCCGCCAACAAATTCCTAGCCTGGTAATACCAGACTCTGCTACTTCACTTTGCTTCGTAGACAGAGTCTGGAATGGCATAATAGAGAAGTGTTTTCTCTCTCGCTAGGGGGCGCTTGTCTGAAGTTTAAAATCATTGGTTACCCGTAAGCCAATCAGATACATTTATTTATGATGTATGTTATGCGCCTGTACAGCCGCATCGAAGCACAGACATCATGCATCGAACTCAAATCTATGATTGAACTTCCACTGTAAACCTGTTGTAAACACATGATGATGCGTTTATCAAACACTCTTCTTGTTCTGGCTTCAGTTTGAAAAAGAGTTGAATGTTCTCCATAACAGAGCGAATTGCATCCCGTGTCTCGTTTCCCATTTCCGCGGTCATTTCGGTTTTCGATTTCTCTAACCTACAATGTAAAACTCGGCGCTTAGCATCTACGTCACGGCTCTCAGCCCGCCCTCTATTCGTTGATTGGCCCGGCTGTTTCCAGACCGGTGGCAAACAGAAAGCTCTGACGCTGTATCAGACTGAGTACAGAAGCGAAATGAAATTAAGCGGAAGTAGGAAGTCTGACGTAGTCAGGCTAACAAATTCCACCATGTAAATAGCAATCCGCCATGGCGCGAGCGCATCTCACTCTTAAAGGGAATGGGAGATGACACTCTGATTGGTTTATTGAACGTTACGCCCATTACTCATTAATAGAATAGGGACAACCCATTTCAAAAATGCACCCGGTGCACAGACCGTTTTTCCATCGTTAAAATAGCAAAAGTGGATTTGGACACGCCCTGAGTGCACCTGCGCTGTGCGCTTTACACTTGCATTTAGATCGTTAAAATAGGGCCCTAAATATTTAACCAGCAATTTAAAGACAAAATATTTTGTTGGCATGCACTAACAATAAAGTACCAAAAGCAACCATGTATTTACCATGTTGTTTTTGTGTGAGAAATCCCGTCATTTCAACTGGAATCATGCGATTGAGAGTTTCGTGTGAGGGCGAAAACGTTCCCCACTCATATTTCACTTGTGCTCATGTTGGTCACTCCTTTATGTGCTGCTGACAGCAGAAAACTTCTTGATTTGAAAGTTACGTCTGCTATTTCTACACTTTTGACAATGAACATAATTTGTCTGCAAACTTACCTTGAAATGTCACTGTGACCGCAACTTCAGTGAATATGAGGACTCAGTATTTAACTCTGGACTGTTTTCACTTTAGTTAACTCTCCTCATTTCTCAAGGGTCAGTTTGAAGCAGGGCCAGAGATTAATGCGGGCTTGGAGTAAAAATGCCAGCAAAAGAACTAAAATGCCCCCAGATTCAAGATGAGAGGGCAAAAAATGCCCCTGCACAATAAATTAAATCTATTACGGCTGTCGCAAAGTGAAATGTGAAAATTAATAAAAACTGATCTACATTTAGATCTGCTCACATTATGTTTTTTTGTACCATTTTAATCATTCACAAATGTTTCTGTTGAGCTTATGAATGCAATGGCCAGTCAAAGGCATTAAGGGGCTGTTTACACGACACCAGAACATTTTTAATGCGTTTTAGCTGTTCATTTAAAAGACAACAGCATTTTGGGGGCCTGAAAACATTTGAAAACAGGTTTCAAAGTGCGAGTTTTTGAAAACAATAGCATTATCGTCTCCAGATAAACTACAAAAACATGAATTTGTGTAAACGGTGACGTCATGTTTAACTACTGGCCTGGCAGCAGAATGCAGTGTTTTTAGTCGTTTTTCGTGATCCGTGTGAAACATTGTTGTCTGTACATAAAAAACGAAAAAGTTTAAAATAACCATTGTTAAGTCTTGATTTTCTAATGCATAAAAAGCTATATACTAATTCATGGCTAGTTTTGTCTGTGTAGCCAAAATGTGATGTGCTACCAAACACGAAAACATTTTCTTTATCTATTCTATTAATCGACATCAGTCATTATTACAATATCAAGAGCAATAATCAACAATAATATTTCTTGTCATTGCAGTCCTACCCTGTAATGAGTTCTTTTTTTTTTTTATTATTATATATTTTAGGCTATTCCATAATGCATTTGTTGTGTAAATACATGTACAAAATACAAATTCGAGCATACTCTGTAAATAAACAAAAGCCATGTCAGATGCAGCTTCTGTTCCACCTTTGCATTTTGTGTTGGTGTTGGTATTTTTATTGGTAAGAGTTTATAGTATTCTAATTGGTTAAATTTAAGTCAAAGTAAAGTCAAGGGAAAAGTTCATTTCTGACCCTGGTTTGAAGGAACTCTCAAGAAAGTCTTCTTTGGAAAATCCATCAAAATTATTCTACACGGAGAGAAAATTCACACAGAGAAGGTTAAAACCGGACTATTAGCATTTTAAAGCTGACACATCCGGGGTGCTGGAGCAAAATACTAATGCACCAGGAGAGGAAGAGTGAGAGAGAGCAAGAGGACACTTAGAATTAACAATGAATTTCTGCACAGTCATACTGACCTTATACATGCTGCCCAAAGCTGTGATGTCAATCACACGGATGATCTGCTGAACTAGCCTGTTTAATTATAAATGCTGTTTGAGTTTAAGGTCAAGGATGTGAAATCGAACTTCTCAGGCAGAGGTACAATGAATTCTAATCAAATGTTTCTGCACTCTGAAAAATAAGTGCAGAATGTGTTTACATTCATCCTGCTTGTGAAATGTTGAGTTTGTCTCTGTGTGGAGGACTCTTACTGCTTAAAGCGCTGTCAGTCCTTCCCATAAGTGACATGCATGCTTCGCATGTCATATATCTGACTTCTTGTGGGAGTTAATTTGCTCCCTTGTTTTCACAATTTCACTCTTGCCATTGGCACAGTGCCTGCATGTCACTGACCAGCTGGACCTCTGTCCTTTTTAAAATGACCTTGCCTCTTATCCGCATCTGACATCTCTATCCTCAGCTGAAGTTAAACACAAAGTAGAAACAAAGGCCACATATGTAACATATGAATGCATTTACTGATAATGAAAGTTATGATTAAGAAATCCTAGGTGGAAATGACTGGTTTTGTTCTCAATAAGTGAAAGTAATTGTAGCAAATTAGCTCAAAATAAATATGAATAATTAATCATAACTAGTTATAATTAATTATTAATATTTTAATCAGTCAATAAAATTAACTTAATGTAATAAAAATATTACAATCAATTAACCTGTTGTTCAATGAACACACAGTGTTAATTGTTTATTAACTAAGAAATGTTCATTTCCAGGTTATGGGAAATAACAATCTTATTCTACTAAAAGCCTGTAGTCAGGACCGACATGAATAGGGACTCCCGTACATGAGCGCAAAACACGGACAACCTTACGTGTGACATGAACAAGACTTTATTAACTAAACACTTAAACTACTCTAACATTCACACACATACATGCATACAGTTTACCAAGAGAGAGAGAGAAAGCAGAGTACAGGAAGCAAGAAGTTACAGCATTGTTGGACATTCAGCAGATCAACAGCCTTGAGCAAACCATCAGTTTAGTTTTAACAGGCCCTTCTTTAAAAGGGGTAAGGATACTCAATGTATCCGATAATGAGACTAAGTTTGATACTTGCATGTCTCTCCAAGTTGAATTAAAACTGTCCTGATGCAATTTGTGGAGGCTCCTGTTGAATCTTTGCTGATATTTTCTTGACGAAAGAGAACCGGCTGGATTCAGAGGATCTTTGGTGAATGGAAGGTCTAGGCCGAGGCCTGGCACAAGCTTGGGGTTCCTTAGAAGCTTCTAGCTTCTTAAAGCATCATCTTGACGTCAGCATTCATCAGTAAAAGAGAAGAAGAGGAGGAAGAGCAGGAAGAGAGAGGTTTTATCTTGTGATCCATGAATATAAGGGGTGGAGACATCACACCCTCTTAAGGTGTCTGAGCCAATAAGGAGTTGCCTCCTCGGGAGGGAAGTTTTACGAGTCTTTGTTCTGTAGCAAGATATTAGCATAAGACACTGGATTGGATGTTTGAGAGAAGAACCCTCTAGATTCTTATAATACTAATGTGTCACAGAGTTAGTAACATGTAACATAAATTACCAAATAGGAAATGAAAGTTGGAGTCCGTAGATACCAAGCATGCTGCCAATGTGATCTCAGTTAACTATACATTTGCAACTATGGAACATTAATACCAAAATAGTTCAAAAGAGAGAATTAATACATAAAATAAGGCCTATAAAAGGAAAGTCATGAGATGGGAAACTTGGATACATGTTTATACATTTCCCAAGTGGTTATATAGAGAATACGTAGGATTAAGAGAGTTTATTTGTCCTTCTCAGGAAGGATGAGTCACTAGTCTCTACAGCATTCTTATGGATCATAAAAGTACCATATAACTGTAACAGGACACCTAGTTGTGCCTGTGTGCTAGCTACACTTGGGATGTTGGTTGCAGTTTTAGGGGGATGAGTTCAGAGAACTTTGATAGTGAGAGTGAGTTTATGGGTAATTCATTGAATACCATGAATAATTGTGTGGCTGATTGGTCCAGACGCTACATCCCCCCCTTTCGATCGTTGTTGTTCTTTCTATGGACAACAGCGAACGACGTTGAAGGTGTAGAGAGATCAGACACACCACTGGCACACAAGGCTGGAAGGCTGTGATGGGCTCTGGTTGTATGTGTCTCTTGGAGTGGTGGTCGTTCCATTGCGGTTGATGTAGACAGTAGACAAGCTCAGGTCTCTGAGCTGGTGTTGTGTGAGTGGTCAGAAGCTTCTACTTCTGAGTACTCCTCAGGTAAGAACTGTTCAAGGAGCTATCTTACTAGCGTTAGAAGCTCCTGCAGGTCCGATGCAGGCGTGTCCAGTCGTCCTTGTGCTGCCTGCTGTTGGAGATCCTGCTGTGTCTGCAGGAAGAGGATGCTCCCATCCCTGGCTTCTCCCTGTGGTAGGTCTGGTACCTGGGTCTGTCTGAATTAATCCTTCTGCAGCTGCAGAGGATTTCAGGAAATTGGCTGATAAGGTGTCAAGCAGAAGGCTTTGGCTTCCCCCTCTGTACCTCTGTGCTTTGGTTGGGGAGGTTCTTCTGCTGACTCCATGCAGTGAAGTGAGATGTTTCTCCTGCAGTGGTTCTGTTTGCTGCAGGTAAGAGAGTCTCAGTTCTCTTTTCTTCTGTGTCTCTATTCTGTCAGGGTCCTTGTGTCTGTCCCGAGCCTCCATCTCTAGCTGGTCTATGTGGCTTTTAGCATGCATCAGCTCCTTGTGAGTCTCTGTGATCTGGAGTTTGAGGTTGTTCACCTCCTGTTTCAAAACAGCGAGGATGTGGGCCAAGAAGAAGTTGACTTCAGTCAGATAATTGTGATCACACCTCTGGTTTGAGTCATCTGCCTTTACTTCTCTTCCATCTTTGTCCAGTTGCTTTTGGCTCTGGTGCCGTAATTGCTCAGCAGCACTGGTTAGGAGGGTGTTCCTCACGACACATAGCCAGTCCTTTTGGTCTGCCATCTGGGCAGTTAGGCTGAGCATCTGCAACATTTAGGCACGCTTGTGGTGAGAGTAAGGGCAAGAGACTACTGCAAGATCAAACAGAATTTAGGGCTAAAGGCACAGTGAGCAGCCAGGTGTATAAAATACAGCTAGCTTTAATAAATGACTTAAGATGGTTCTTGTGGTCAGATTATTTCTTAGTATTTCTTACTGATGGCTCACAACAGGCTTGACCTCCGAACAAATGGAAAAGAGAAAGAGAGAGGAAGAGGAGAGTTTCCTATTAGATTGTGCTTATTAGTGGTGCTCAAAATTATGCCATAGCAATCATTCGGATTCCTTTGTAACTGGCTCATAAAATTGAAGCAACTGTTGTAAATAAACAAAATCAAGAAGGAGAGTATGTCTAGTTGCTTGTGGTTATATTGGGAAATTAAACCACACAAAACTAAACAGGAAAATGTAAATAAATCACATAGATGAAAGAAATACTAGTAAAAACAAATAGCTGACTGCTATTATAATTAAAACCAATAAAATATTTAAAGAAGTGATTAAAACAGCAGAATGACCTGGTATTGGGAATAGTCAATAGCACTAGTGATTAACAATTAGATTAGCTTTGGAAATCATCCTATAGTTGGTCACAGCTGCAGCGTGTTCAGGACCACACCATGTGTGTGTCCCTCCCAGAAGTTTAGTCAACGTGTTATTGAAATATCTCAATAAATCCTAGAATTCTTCTTTAGTTAAGCAGTTTACATGTAATTAAATTTAGATTTAATCACCCTAGTAACTGCAGATTTAGCTGAACAGTGTTCTAGGGAGAAATGCACCTAAGTGCAGGTGAAATTAGCTGAGAAGAATTAAAGGTAAGGAAAGAAAGAAATCAGAAAACCAGGAATGTGGTTAAGGGAAATTGGTTTAGATCAGTTCACACTGCATACACACAAGCTATAGTTAAAGGCTTCACGTAAATGATGCTAACCACTAACTGTAGAAGCTATTAGTTAGCTTAGCCTGAGGTGCAGGGCTGCTAGGTGAGGTTAGCTTAGCCACCTAGCCTGGTTTGTTTACAATATGGCATCACAGGGTGATGAGTTAGCACTTCCTGTGACAAGTCGTTGTCATGGGAACCAATGCACATTTGGGCAATTCAAACAGTTTATTGAGACTGTCTGCTCATTTCAAACAAGTTACGTATAGAGTTAAAATGTGACGCTTATACTTTCAGATTTTCAAAAACTTGATATTACATTCAGTAAAATGCAAATATGTTTTGGCATTTGCAAATTTTACTCATGTAAACTCTTCTCTCTACTTTAAACAACGTCTTGTACTTGTTTAAAGGGTAATTACACAGTTTGCTGTAAGTCAAAGCTTGTTTAAGCATATATAGTTAAGTCCGTCTTGTGCATGAATACTGATATTCCTTTCAGCGAGTGAAACACAGTTTTGGTCAAAAGATAGCTATGCTTGTAGGTGCAGGCAAAGTTTAGATGAATGACATCAATCTTAACTATAACAGGGGAGCATTACCCAAATCTACATTTATATAACACTGTACTGAGATTCATTCATCAGAAACAGGTTAAGCAATACTGCAATTGGTATTTCTCCAACCAAAGCAGAATAATCAATTCTGGTACAGTTTACATGCCGCTGAGCTGAGATTCCTTCGTCAACACAGGCTTACGCTCTAATACTGAGATTAGGATTTCTTCGCTAAAATCAGATTAACTTTACACTGATACCATTTGAACATATGCTAAAATGTGTCAAGAGTAGACTCTTTCAGTTACAGTAGAGATGTCAATTCAAGCCATCACTTTATCAGCATCTAACAAGCCAGCAATTAGTGACCAAAATGCGCATCGTCTGACATATTCTGACTGGAATTATCAAATGCACACTTTTAAATTGACAGTGGTTTAAGCTCATAATCTTTGTTTATTCATGCCCGCATTCTCCACCATTTGTAGCAAATTAGCTCAAAATAAATATGAATAATTAATCATAACTAGTTATAATTAATTATTAATATTTTAATCAGTCAATAAAATTAACTTAATGTAATAAAAATATTACAATCAATTAACCTGTTGTTCAATGAACACACAGTGTTAATTGTTTATTAACTAAGAAATGTTCATTTCCAGGTTATGGGAAATAACAATCTTATTCTACTAAAAGCCTGTAGTCAGGACCGACATGAATAGGGACTCCCGTACATGAGCGCAAAACACGGACAACCTTACGTGTGACATGAACAAGACTTTATTAACTAAACACTTAAACTACTCTAACATTCACACACATACATGCATACAGTTTACCAAGAGAGAGAGAGAAAGCAGAGTACAGGAAGCAAGAAGTTACAGCATTGTTGGACATTCAGCAGATCAACAGCCTTGAGCAAACCATCAGTTTAGTTTTAACAGGCCCTTCTTTAAAAGGGGTAAGGATACTCAATGTATCCGATAATGAGACTAAGTTTGATACTTGCATGTCTCTCCAAGTTGAATTAAAACTGTCCTGATGCAATTTGTGGAGGCTCCTGTTGAATCTTTGCTGATATTTTCTTGACGAAAGAGAACCGGCTGGATTCAGAGGTTCTTTGGTGAATGGAAGGTCTAGGCCGAGGCCTGGCACAAGCTTGGGGTTCCTTAGAAGCTTCTAGCTTCTTAAAGCATCATCTTGACGTCAGCATTCATCAGTAAAAGAGAAGAAGAGGAGGAAGAGCAGGAAGAGAGAGGTTTTATCTTGTGATCCATGAATATAAGGGGTGGAGACATCACACCCTCTTAAGGTGTCTGAGCCAATAAGGAGTTGCCTCCTCGGAGGGAAGTTTTACGAGTCTTTGTTCTGTAGCAAGATATTAGCATAAGACACTGGATTGGATGTTTGAGAGAAGAACCCTCTAGATTCTTATAATACTAATGTGTCACAGAGTTAGTAACATGTAACATAAATTACCAAATAGGAAATGAAAGTTGGAGTCCGTAGATACCAAGCATGCTGCCAATGTGATCTCAGTTAACTATACATTTGCAACTATGGAACATTAATACCAAAATAGTTCAAAAGAGAGAATTAATACATAAAATAAGGCCTATAAAAGGAAAGTCATGAGATGGGAAACTTGGATACATGTTTATACATTTCCCAAGTGGTTATATAGAGAATACGTAGGATTAAGAGAGTTTATTTGTCCTTCTCAGGAAGGATGAGTCACTAGTCTCTACAGCATTCTTATGGATCATAAAAGTACCATATAACTGTAACAGGACACCTAGTTGTGCCTGTGTGCTAGCTACACTTGGGATGTTGGTTGCAGTTTTAGGGGGATGAGTTCAGAGAACTTTGATAGTGAGAGTGAGTTTATGGGTAATTCATTGAATACCATGAATAATTGTGTGGCTGATTGGTCCAGACGCTACATAATAATTCTTATCCTGTTTAGTTTTACACTTTAGTTTAGGGTCAAATTCTCAGTATTAACTATTAACTATGACTTTTGCATCAATAAACTTCTAATTACTGCTTATTAATAATTAGTAAAGTAGTTGTTAAGTTTAGGTATTGGGTAGGATTAAGGGATATAGAATATGGTCATGCAGAATAAGGCATTAATATGTGCTTTATAAGTACTAATAAACAGCCAATATCCTACTAATATGCATGTTAATAAGCAACTATTTAACACTAAAGTGTTACCAAAATTACTTTTACTTTGAGTTTAGACTTCTGTAGTGTGGAAGCTTGTTTCCGCCACTAAATAAAAAAATAAAAAAGGTAATTGCGACTTTTTCCTCACAATTATGAGTTTGCATCTCACAATTCTGACTTTTTTCTCAGAATTGCGAGATTTAAACTCACAATTGTGAGTTATAAAGTCAGAATTGTGTTTTTACTCGCAATTGCAAGTTTTTATTACAAAATTGACTTTATAACTCGCAATTCTTTTTTCCTTCACACTTGGATAACACACAATTGCGAGTTTATGTCTCAGGATTCTGAGAAAAAAATGTCAGAATTGTGAAATATAAACTCACAATTGCAAGAAAAAAAGTCAGAATTGTCAGATAAAAAGTCACAATTACCTTTTTTATTTTTTATTTCATGACGGAAACAAGCTTCTGTAATACTGTAGAGACCAAAAATAAAAACTAAATTAAAGGAAAGATTAACCCACATGATGAAACCTCCAGAATGTAAAATTAAATAAAACAAACAAACAAACAAACACCATAGAGTACCATAAGTGATCCATTTGATGTCCAAGTCATACAATAGCTTTGTGTAAGAAATCCAGGTCAGTTAATGAGAGAAGTAGCGATGTCAGTTCATAAAAGACTCATTCTTCATCTTTTTAATGAATCAGTTGATTCAGTTCACAAAACTGGTCTGAAAGATTCATTCATGAATCAGACTGATCCAGATCTTAAGTTCAGCTCGCTGGAGAGCAGTATTATCAGTGAATGAAAAACGACTTAAATTTGGATCTATTCATCACCCAAAGCTAATGTCATCATAATATAGCAAACAAGTCATTTGGACTACAGTTATGATGCTTATATGATACTTTTATGGTGCTTCTGCATACTTGTATCTGTAATTGTGCTAAAATGAGTAACTGTTATTTCTTTTTGTGTTCGATGGAAAAAAGTAAGTCACATGGGTTTGAAATGCCATAGTGTTTTCACTGGAGTACAAATGTTATATATTACTGCTGTGCTTTTTTAAATCCTCCTATTGGGATATCTAGAAATGGGAAAGTGGTTGCTGATGTCAGCAGCATTTTGTAGAAGAGTGCGATTAAATATAGGACATCTTGACCCCACTGCAGCACTGAGTGAGTGGGCAGGATTAAAGTTATGATAATTCCCTGCGCTAAAATAGATCTCCATGCCTCATTAAAACTCATAGCGTAACAGCCTCAGAGGCGGAGAACGTTTCCCAATATCCCGGTACTACATAAGCAATGTGCCGTAAATTCAGGGTCTTCTCCACTGTACGGCCACAGCAGCATTACATCTCTGAGTCAGACAGCAGCTGCTATTTATAAGCTCTGTTGGCTGAGCTTGTAACTTCTGTTCTGCTGGCCTGGATTTACAGCTCTTTGGAGTATTTTCTCGGAATCTGCAGCTGTTAGATGTAGGTAAAGCTTCTCCGCTGCAGGTTCCCACTGCTGGAGCGAGTAAGTGGATAAAAACAGCAGATCCATAATTTAGCTGGAGTGACACCATAATTAGCCTGATCACACTTTAGGAGATATTGTGTGTTTTTCAAATGTCACACTTTTTATTACATTTGGGATTGAGTAAATATTTTGATGGTGAGGTGATTTTTGAATATAAATCTTAAATAATAAATTGAAATGTTCCAATCTAATGAAATGTAAATGTTAAATGTAAAAGTGGATACAGTTTTGTAGACCTCAAGAGGAGCACTAGCGACTATACCGCTAGATGCTATGGTCTTTAGTGTCTTTGTTAGCATGCCCACCTCCCATGAGGGAAACACCAGTTTGAATCCCCCTCAGAGCAATGCAAGTAGAACTGGAGGGATTACATTGGTGCCATGATCCGGATGGGAGTGAGTGTACCAGAGGTCAGCTAGTAAAGAGCTGTGAAGATAAACCTCACTCTCCTGGTCACAAGAGGCGCACTAGCAACTAACGTTAGAAGCTGTTGTCTTTAGCGTCCTTATTAGCACACCTGCCTCTCGTGCTGGAAAAGTCGAAGGGATGTGAGTAGAATTGAAGCGGATACATTGGTGCCGTGACCCGGATGAGAGTTAGTGTACCAGAGGCCAGCTAGTAAAGAGCTGTGCAGGTAAACCTCACACCTCTGGCCTCAAGGGGTGCTCTAGCAACTGATGCTAGAGGTTACGGCCTTTAGCGTTTCTTGTTAGCGCATACACCTCCCATGCTGGGGACATCTGTTTCATTGGTGCCGTGACCCGGATGGGAATGAGTGTACCAGAGGCCAGCTAGTAAACAGCTGTGCAGGTAAACCTCATACCTCTGGCCTCAAGGGGTGCTCTAGAGACTGATGCTAGAGGCTATGGTCTTTAGCATCTTTGTTAGCGCAGCCACCTCCCATGCCAGAGATGTCGGTTCGAATCCCGCTCGGAGCAATGCGAGTAGAACTGGAGGGATTACATTGGTGCCGTGACCCAAATGGGAGTGAGTGTACCAGAGGTCAGCTAGTAAAGAGCTGTTCAGGTAAACCTTACTCCCCTGGCCATAAGAGGCGCACTAGCAACTAACGTTAGAAGCTGTTGTCTTTAGCGTCCTTATTAGCACACCTGCCTCTTGTGCTGGAAAAGCCGTTCAAATTCCACTCGTGAATAGAATTGAAGCGGATACATTGGTGCCGTGACCCGGATGGGAATGAGTGAACCAGAGGCCAGCTAGTAAACAGCTGTGCAGGTAAACCTCACACCTCTGGCCTCAAGGGGTGCTCTAGCAACTGATGCTAGAGGCTACGGCCTTTAGCGTTCCTTGTTAGCGCACACGCCTCCCATGATACAGACACCAGCTCGAATTCCTCTTGAGCTGGAGGGATTACATTGGTGCCGTGACCCGGATGGGAGTGAGTGTACCGGAGGCCAGCTAGAAAAGAGCTGTGCAGGTAGACCTCACTCCCCTGGCCACAAGATGGGCACTAGCAACTAATGCTAGAAGCTGTTGTCTTTAGCGTCCTTATTAGCACACCCAATCGGTTACAGGTAGATGCCGCATCACAGGAACTGAGAATGTTACTATGCATGTGACCTTTATCCATTCATCCATTATCGAAACCACTTTAACTGTATTAGGGTCACTTACTTTTAGCACCTGGGAAATCAAGAGGAGCAAGATCTTAGCATTAAGAGCAAACACACTAGTGTGAACTCTGAAATATGTATGTTTTTCACAAGCTCTGTTGTATTGCTATGGTCTTTTATTAATAGTTGACAGTGGTCTAAGCATCACCAATTTGCTTACTACATAAAAATGAATTGAATTTATTTGAATTTAAGATGGAGATGTAGACATTTATTAATATTTAATAATAATTTAACTTAAGTTTTATATTTTTAGCATGTAATAGCTGTGAAATTGACAGTGTCTTGTGTCATGCCATAATTTCTATTAATGCCAAAATTGCCCTTTGTTTGAGCTAAATATCACACAACTGTGTGGTTATTTGCAGCATTATTTCCTTCACACATGGCAACCAATAATTTGTTTTGGTTCAGCAGCACTGCACATGAAAATCTTAACGGTCGAAAAAAAATGGGCTGCTTAATTGCATAGTTAGTAGAATATTGTGAAGGACAATTCTGACAATTTCCCATGTGGGATCAATAAAGTACCTACCTACCATTACAGAAAACACAGATGAGCAGGTTTTCTCTGTTCCCCCGGACCTTTTTGCCCTCCATGTAATAATCAAACAGTCATTAAATGAGAATGAAGTGCTTTTGCTAGAAATATCACAATTTGTCCTCAACATTTTTTTTCCTTTTCCTTTACAGGCACTTGGGTGACATTTGGAGGGCAGATTTCAGATGAAGTAAGTGAGAATTGTTCTATTTTCTTTACTGACATTTACCTGAAGCAATGAAAGTATGAAACTATTACAATCAGAGCATAGTGAAAATAACAGCAAGAGTGACAAGAAAAGCCTGCAGATGGCAAATACTGTTTGTGAGCACACATGATGCAAAAAACCCTGACATTTTGTTCTAGAAGTTGTGTAAAACATACAAGCACACAGACGCAGATGTGATGGAAGGGACATTCGCGTCAACCTAGAGGACAAGTGAGGATGATAATTTGTTTCTGAGGGCATGCAAGTTTATATAAAACATCCTTCAGCCTCAATGGAAGGGTTAAAATGTCCTCAGTCTCTGCGGTCAAACAGCCCCTTCCTTTCTGTGCTGGTTGTCAAGAGATAAAGCATGAAATGTTGGAATCGTCACCCCGTCCTAAACAAGCTCACACACACAGTTTTCGCCTCCCCTTTGGCAGTGGAATGACTCAGCGTCCTGTCAGCTGAGTCGATCTGACTGGACTCCCAGCGTAGAGTGACAGGGTAGTTTGTTTCTCTGCCGTCCTAAGGGATTTGCTTTCTCTGAGGCATCGGGGTGTCAGAGGGCAACGTCTGAATCAGGACTTTATGGTAGCACTTTGTGTGAGTAACAGTCTCGGAGTGTGTGGAAGTAGTCGCAGGAGGATTAAAGGAAGTGTTAAGAGATGAACTAGAGTTGACGTTGTATGAAATGTGCGGATACAGAGTGTGAAAGTGGCTCCTCTTTCAGTTCCTCTTGTACAGATTAATATAGTTAGCTTAATTTGATTATCTCAAAACTGAAAATAAGGAATGCCACAGATAATTCAAAACATTACATTGTTGTGGCAGGAGTTTGAATATAAAGTTTGAAAGTCTAGAAAGTGCTGTGAAGCAGTCTTTTATAAAATGACATCACATTAGTAGTCTAAGCTGTTTTGTGGGCGAGTCACAAGTAATACATTTCTGTCAAACATAACTTTGTTTGTGCCAGCATAAAGTAATAGAGTGTATGGAGGCTAAGGGAAACACATGGAAAGTGGAGCTGCCTGAACCGGAGAAACACATTGCATTACTTAAAAATACATTTTCTTCATCTGCAGCTTTGCCTCGCTTGCAAAAACAAAATGGCGGTGCAGTGGGTGGAAATGTGCAGATTAAGGGGTGGTAATATCACTAGGGGAAGCGTCTTGTTTTTTCACATGCATGCAGAGAAAATCTTGCCAAAACAAAGTTACTGGGTTGTACTTTTTCATGTTTTCTGGGTGGTAGATGCACCGGGGACCCCATTATAGAACTTAAACACAGAAGAAGTCAGATTTTCATGATATGTCCCCTTTAATTATGACAACTCTCAGAATAGTTTTAGCATATTATTAGCCATGCAAGCCAAATCTATTTACATTGGTGCTCTCAAATGTTATATTAACACGTGCACTGATGATTGAGGTGAATATTTAAAACCTCATACTCTCCTATCTTCTGTGCTTTCATTGCCTTATCCAGTGGTCTGCTTTGTTTCATTTTTATGCTGATTCATTTATGTGATTTAGGCCTGAGGGAGAGCATGAGAAGGCAGGAGAACAATCAAATAAGCCCCCATATACACCCATACTTATGCACATATTCATACAAACTTAATCACCTGCAAACATACTCTCACCCTTCAGATTTTGCTGCAGATTCACTTGTATTCACTGAATGAATGAATGAATGAGACTGACATGCTCCTGCAGCCACTGTGAGACTTACCAAAAACACACAAGAACCTGCTGAATTGTCTAGTCACACTTAAACGACTCAAAATGTCCAAAAGTTTTGAAAAGGACATGTCAGTTTCTTTTTTTTTTTTTTTGTCTCTGGCAATAAAATCCTTATACACTTACAGTGATGGTTCAGACAGGTTGACGCTTATATCTCTAATTCAATGTGTGTGTGTGTGTGTGACTTCCAGGTGGCGGAGCAGCTGATGACTATAGCGTATGAGAGTGGGGTGAACCTTTTTGACACCGCAGAGGTGTATGCTGCCGGAAAGTGAGTATGACTCGGCATCAACAACATTACCCATAATTCACTTTACTCCATGAGTCTTTATTAACATCTCTGTCTGTTACAGAGCTGAAGTCATACTGGGAAACATCATCAAAAAGAAGGGCTGGAGGTACGGTTGATTTGTATGTATGTCAAGCACATCTGTGTAGCTGTAATACAAGATAAAGGTACAAACGAAAAAACAAGTGGAACTGGAGCTTTGTTGTTGTTGTGTTCCTGCTGGATCTGGCATTGGTTACGTCTCATTACTCACACATACTTTTGATGGGGACTATGATCTCTAGGATGCTGCTCAGTTTCACTTAATGCCAGCAGACGAGAGCATCTAGGTGAGGGTTGTTGCCATGGCATCAGATGACAACCCACTATGATCACCATGACAGTGCTTTTGCTGACTTTGAAAAATTACTGATTTGTCACTTTAAGTGAGATTCATTATTTGCTGCACTTTCCATATTGGCTGTGTATTTAAAGGATTAGTTCACTTCAGAATTTAGATTTCCTGATAATTTACTCACCCTCATGTCATCCAAGATGTTCATCTCTTTCTTTCTTCAATCGAAAATAAATGAAGGTTTTTGAGGAAAACATTCTCCGTATAGTGGACTTCACTGGAGTTCAACGGGTTGAAGGTCCAAATGTCAGTTTCAGTGCAGCTTCAAAGAGCTCTACATGATCCCAGACGAGGAATAAGAGTCTTATCTAGTAAAACTATTGGTCATTTTAAAAAAAAATAAAATTTTATACGCTTTTTAACCACAAATGCTCATCTTTCGCCCTACTGCAGTACTGCCGCTTTCATCACGCGTGACCTTTCCAATGAGATTAATAATTTCAGCAATGACATTAAATTGATCAAAAGTGACAGTAAAGACTTTTACAATATTACAAAGGATTTCAATTTCAAATAAATGCTGTTCATTTGATTTTTTTACTTACTTTTAAATAATTCTGAAAAAAACACATCCCCTTAAATTTAAATAGAAAATGTTTGATAAATTATTTTTGATAAATTAAAGGTCCCGTTTTTCATGGTTTTTTTGAAGCTTTGATTGTGTTTATAGTGTACAATATAACATGTGTTCATGTTTTGCGTGTAAAAAAACACAGTATTTTTCACATAATTTACTTATCTGTATACCGCTGTTTCCACTGTCATAAAAACGGGCTGATGACTTCCTTGTTCTATGAAGTCCCTCCTTCAGAAATACGTAACGAGTTCTGATTGTGCCAGCGGTTCCTGTGTTGTGATTCGACAGCAGATTAGCGCTCTTTGCCCGGAAAGGTCACGCCTCTTACCATAACGTGTGCTGCACATAGTTTTACATGTGGATTATTGTGGTGTTGTGCCGAATGAACACAAAAGACAATAATTCACGAGAGACTGAACTCTTTAATCTCCACAAGCAGCGACAGAAAATGTACAACGTTAGCACTCACTCAGAAGAGTACCTCATACGGAAAACAGCCATATACATAAACATAGTCCCCTCTTGTGGCCATTATGTGTACTGCAGTCCAACATTAACTATTGCAGTAAGGATAACACAATTATAATTTTCGGGAACCGAGTTAAACATAAATTGTAACCATTGATCTCTAAGTACAGCGTCCCTGGGAAGGCCAAACAAAGGTGATTGGACTGCGGGATGAAAATAACAGCGTTTCGATGACATGGCGACAAACACACTCTACAAACGCAACTCTTGCTCTTCTCCGTGGGAGCGCAACAAGACCACGCCCCCATTTTTTGTGTATTCCTGTGGGCGGAGGTTAGTCAAAAAACTGTTTTAGTGATGTCATTAAAGAAGGAAGTAGAGGGATGTAGTCCAAACTGGCCGTTCGATGTAGGCGACTTCTGTTAAATAAAATATCTCGCTTGGCATTGAACTTTGAGCTTTAAAATTTTACAGATTTTATTTATACTCTAATAACAACATTACACACTAACTAAAGTTTGAAACATGGGATCACGAAGAACGGGACCTTTAAGCCTTTGTGAGCAGAAGAGACTTCTTTCAAAAATATATAAAAATCTTACTGACCCCAAAATTTTGAACAGCAGTTATTTTGTACTTAAAAGTTATTTAGCATTTTTTAATTCAGTTTTGCATTACAATTTCTTTAAATGTAATCGAGTACAGTTATTTATTGTATATAGTACGGAAACTTTCTGCTAACAAATTAACAGTTTTTTACCATAGCAGTTTTACAGTCTTCCACCATTAAAATCACGATAATTTTTTACATTGTATGTACAAATATTATTATTTAACCATAAAAAAAAAACTCACTTTAACCAACACATTATCTTAAATGGTAAGAAAACATGCTGAATGACTGTAAATTTATTTGTTGCAAATTTATTTGTTTCCTTTTTTCCATTTTCTACAGAAACAAAATCTGTAAAACATTAATAAGCACTTAATGTAAAATTACACATTATTCTGTTAAAATACAGAAAAAGTCTTTTTAAAAAACAGTCATTTGATGTAATACCAAAATACAAGCAATTCTATGTAAATGTAATAGTGGAATGTCTGTAAAACAACAGGCATTTCATTGTATAATGACAAAACGAGAAAATACAGACCATTACTTGTAAAATTACATTTATTTTTAACAGTGTATTAAAATGTTATTCCCAAGATCTCTCTCTCTCTCTCTGATACATATCTCATCAGACTGATTTGTAGTGTTCAGATCCACTCTGTCCCAAAACTAATTTAATCTGGCCCCTTTTATAAGCTTCAGAATCTTCACAGATCCAAGATCTGTATTACATGCCATGCTGTTATGCTAATAAATGTCCTCATCCCACCGCAGTGAACATACATGCACAGCATCAGCAGTATCTGAAAATCCATGAACCCTAAAATGATCAAAATTCACGAACACATCCGGATTGATCGTGTCTGTAAATGTTTAATGGATGTACAATAAAGATGAAGTGACCTCTGGGATCCACAGTTTTAATGAACAGAGTGAAACCAGTTGCCCTCTCTTCTGTCTTTCATCAGTTTACTTTCCTGCCTGGATCTTCCTCTCTCCCATATTCTAATTCCTTCCCCATTCCCCTCCTTTTCTTTCATTCTCTTTCCTTTAATCTTCCATAGAAATGATGGTGTGAAGTTCATGTGTTTTTACACCAGCTGTTTGTTTGCTACACAGTGTGACAATTGGGCGTGAAATGCAAAGTCACTGAATTCACTTATAATACAACGTCTGGCCTAATATCTGTGTTAAATTTCACAGCTTAATTATTTTGTAAGGCCACAATTTAGAGGGCAGCTCTCAGTTTGTGTGAGCTGAGAATGTAGGACACAGCGAGAGTTCACTAGTGAAAGCTCATTTACACTATTTACAATGCAGAATGACTCGGAGAGACCTGCAGATTATTGCCAAAATGACTACAGGCGAAGGTTACACATGTATCATCATCACTGAGAAATGGCATCACTATCTCTGCAGTTCTGTCTCAACTGAACTCATGAGACTAATGAATGAGTGAACAGAGACAATTATAGTCAGACTATAAAACCATAATTTGCCTTTTTAAAATGTAAACTAAACATTAGTCTGACTGAAATCATAGCAGTCTGATTTTTGCAAACAGATCTAGATGATAATGTCAATATTGTGATAAACATGTCAGTCAGGCTGCAATTGGCCTTGCCATTGTGCATTTGCTTGTGAATTTAATCTTTTCAACATTTGCATAACTACACACTGCCGTTCAAAAGTTTGGGGTTTGTAAGATTGTTTAATGTTTTTGTCTCTTCTGCTGCATTTATTTGATCAATAATACAGTAAAAACTGTAACATTTTTACCATTTAAAATAACTGTTTTCTATTTGATTATATTTTAAAATGTTATTTATTTTTGTGATGCAAATCTGAATTTTCAGCATCATTATTCCAGTCTTCAGTGTCATTTTAGCATTCAGAAATCATTCTAATATGCTGGTGCTCAGGAACCCTTTCTCATTATTATCAATAGCTACATTTACATGCACCCAAATAATCAGATTGAAAAGGCTTCATATAAACACTCAATCAATAGGAAAAAAATAAGCATGTAAATGCTTGAATCAGATCTTCTCAGTCTCATTCAAAAATAATTAGCCAGAGCAACTTTTAATTTTTATTTTTGTGGAAACCATGATACATATTTTGTTCAGTTTTTGTAATATTTTAAATGTCTTTACTGTCACTTTTGATCAATTTAATCTCGCCTTGCTTAATATAAGTATTCATCAGAGGTGTAAAGAGTACCCGACAAACATACTTGAGTAAAAGTACTGATACCTTACATTGAAAATGACTCCATTACAAGTTACAAGTAACCAATTCCAATACGACTTGAGTCAAAGTCTTAAAGTATCTGATTTTAACAGTACTTAAGTATTTTACTCATACTGAATGTAGGCTCAGAGATGCACTAGTCCTCAACACCTGAGAGACACGCCGGTGAAAATAAGAAACAGTTGATTTGTAAGATGAGAAATCAAGTTTATTTTCTAAAATCAAAATAAAACTGAACACTTCAATGTTGAAATAAATCAAGGTCGACACAACAACATTTTAAACATCTACAAACTCTAAAGTTTCAGTTGAGCTCAAGTGCACATAAAGGCCATACGTAAACCAATATACATCAAAAAGGTCTTGTCAAGATAGCGGATAAATAAGTAAAATTAAATAGTCAAAGTCTATATGTGCTGGTTTGTGCCTCATCACCAGCTGCAGTCATTTCCTCATCTAATAAATCAAACACATGCGATCAGCAACTACCTGCTAATGGACTCACATTCACGTAAAGTATTATTGTTGACAAGTTTGGGTGAGTAAAGACAAAACGCACAAGATATAACACCTTCAATGCACTTAGATGGCAATATCGCTTCTTTATATCAGAAAGAAAAACTGCTGCAGAAAAAGTTAGGTGTCATGAAAAATGTAATCTGTAATTGCATTACTCATCACAAATGTAGTGGAGTAAAAAGTACATTTGCTTGCTAAAAATTGAGTCAAGTAGAGAGTAAAAGTTGCCAATATCTTTGATACTCAGTACAACTAGCCAAAAAGATACTTAAGTACAGTAACTAATTACATTTACTCAAATACTTTACACCTCTGGTATTCATTTCTGTAGGGGAAAAAAATCTGACCTAACTTCTGAATGGCAGTGTTCCTGGAGAGTGACTTCACAAAAACCTGGCATAATTTGCTTATACCTGCATAATTAAACTTACTCACAAATGCTTTTATTGTTTAATCTTTGTTTAACTGTTTAAACTTTTCCCTTGAGTGAAAGTTATTTTGGAACATTTACAGTGTGTGCACATTTTAACTCACTTTTCCCTCTCTCTCCTCCCTCCTTTTCTTAAGGCGATCCAGTCTGGTTATTACCACAAAGCTCTACTGGGGTGGAAAGTGAGTAATCTGTCATTCTCTCATTGCGCATGTACAGTATGTCACTTCCTGTCATGAGAACTTTTACTTCATAACTCTCACGCTGTTGCACATTCTAAAGGGCAGCGCACTTAACGCTGACATCCGTGGATTCCCACATTTCATAAATGCAATTATAGAGCTCAGTTCAGGGCAAGCGCTGACCCAGCGTTTTCTCCATGAGTAAGTATTCTGGGAGTAAAAGCAGCTGCGGAGCTCGATAAGACTAAAGAAAAGGCCTGTCCCATTTCCCCACAAATCCTCTCTCATGAATAATAATCAGCATTTAAATATGTCAGGGTTTTATTTGAAGTTGAAAAGTGAACATTTGCAAAAGGGCCAGTCTGGTCTCATGTATTTAGACTTAACTTAGCTCTGTCTGAAATTTTGATGTATGTCTGTCTCTGTGTGTCTCCTTTTTTGCCGCAGAGCCGAGACTGAACGAGGCCTTTCTAGGAAACACATTATTGAAGGTGAACATTCTCTTTCTAAACTTTCTCACTCTGTGATCACAGCTTTTGTGTGTGTGTGTGTGTGTGTGTGTTTGGCTCCTCGCTGGGCATTGATTGAGTGGATTTAGTGTTAGTGTGACTCACTCTGGCAGGCAGAACTAACAGATAGCAGGACTAAAGAGCAAGTACGTAGCCAGAAACGCATATGAGTGCCAAATGCTGAACACACTTTGCACAGAATCAAGCCAAGAATTTAATTTTGACATAAATATTAAATACCTTGAATTTATCCAGTTTCATTCTAAAAGTTGTAACTTCTTCCTGAGTCTCTCCATCAGTGTCGACTCCGGTTTGAACAATGTAAGGCTGAACACCGTTACTGACAATCCTCATTTTGGCTGCGTGAGATTCTCCAGCTTTGTTGTTGTTGAGCTGTTAAAGCTCCGCCCTCTTCTGGAAAGGGGGCGGGAGCAGCAGCTCATTTGCATTTAAAGGGACACACACAAAAATGGCGTGTTTATGCTCAGAACCCAAATACAGGCAAATTTGACAAGCGATAATAAATTATCTGTGGGGGATTTTGAGATGAAACCTCACAGACACATTCTGGGGACACCAGGAATTTATATTTTGTCTTGTAAAAGGGGCATTATAGGTCCCATTTAAAGTCATGCACCAAAAAATTAAAATCTAGGAAATACTGACATCATTTTCATTTGTGGGTGAACTATTCTTTTAATGTTACAGTATTAACTACTGCCCTGAAAAATGAGTTCATACTGTAGATGTTATCAGTAGGTTCAAAATTACCTTTGGTGTGAGAGTACGGAAATAATACACACCCTGGCCTAGATATTCAGGGTTACATGGACGATGAATGATTGGTTGTGTGTGCTGTTCTGCACTGGCTCTTATTTTTCTTCCATGCCAGCAAGTTTGGGGCCAGACACCTATTTTACAAACATAGAACTCAGGATGCACACTGCTCTAACCCACCTGCAGCGCCCAGCATTTGGAGCATGTCTGTGAACACACCGGCCATATTATATTTACATCACTTTAATTTGTACAGTTATTGGTCTGGTCAGGCTGCAAAGAGTGCACACACACACACACACACACACACACACACACACACACACACATGTTTGTTTTTGTGAATTGTGGGGACTT